>NW_019524925.1:369561-453634 GCF_002814215.2 Seriola lalandi dorsalis
CAAAAAAAAAAAAAAAAAAAAGAAAGAAAAAAAAAAGAAAAACAAGACCGCTCCGTGTCCGCAAGTTTCGGATCTGGAATCGCGGACGGCAGGATTGTTTAAGCTTGACGAGGGCGGAGGTAAGGCAGAATCCAGCTACATAATGCTGATTTTATGTTTGTCTTTTCTCTGCCTTTTCTGGCGTTTGCCCTTCCAATTCTTCAGCACTGCTTGACAGCGGCACATCCAATAAAAGCACCCGCAAGGATTGACCTACAGCCTTTACTGACGTTAATGCAAATGAGCTCCGCGCAGCTAATCGGCGTCGTGCTCGGCGCCGCTGGGTGGTCCTCCGCTTTCCGTGGGAACTTTGAAAGCAGGAAAACAGCTCGCACGGACTAACACTGGGGCTGGCTGCAGGTACGCCGAACATTTTCTGCAGGAAGCACATGCAAACCGCGTGAAAGCTGTTTCTGGTGAGTTTTTCACGGTTGTATCCACCGCAAAACGAGAATAATTTACTGTGGCAGTGAAACGTTTCTCAACAATCAGTAAAACATTTTTGGTCGGATGTCAAGCCTGTGGAGTAGGCCTTCCGTTTGGGCTGAACTGACTTAGATTTAATGACGCATTACTATAAAATTACAAAAATAATTACTTTAAAAACTTTCAAAATATACAGAGAAAAGTATAAATGAGCAAATAGACTGTGTAATGATAAATTATTTAAAAAATAATTGGATTGTAATGAAATGTTGGTCCATCAGTGGGTGAATTAGGCCTATTGCAGGGAATTGTTAACAGGGTTGCAACTGATGATTAGTTTAATCATCGATTTCTTCTCCAAAATAACTCATATAACATTAATTGAGTGACAGACTGTCAGTACTGTGCTGTGGACAGTATTATATAACTGAAAATAATAGGCCTACTTTACTATACTCATTAAGTTTCACTTTTTTATCAAGATTGCGTGAGACAGGCATTGTCTCAAGTCTGCAGTGTAGTTATAAAGGCAATAATTCATAGTTTTTCTGTATTGGATCGCATTATATTGCCAGGTGTATAAAATGTTACCATGTTTGCTACAATACAGTGTCCTATAATCTAGTACAATAATACACAACACCAGTCTTCAAGCATGTAGCTTACCTTAGTCTTATGTCATTTGCTTTTACTGCAGAGTGTGTTATAGCCCACAAGAAATGAGTTTAACAACCTGAATATGTCGAGGCATGTGAGCTGCTCCTGAGTCCCGACTCTGCTTTGATATGAAAGGATAAACAAAGATTTCTGCAACTGCCATAGTGTCACTATATGCAGTTATTGGTGTGGACATCGGTCTGTTTAAACCACGTTTTTGTACTTTTCAGTCTCTCAGAGTGGATCTGTTGTTGCATTCGTTTTTCATCATATGATCAAGTGAAGACAAAAATATCTGTAAGCTTCTAAACACTTTGTCATCATTTACACCATGTGCACTGTAGATCCCGTGATCTCCATCGCAGACACTATGTTTTTATATGCTTTAATGAACTGACCGTTGGCAACTGTTCGGAAAAAATGAAGCAAACTAATTAAAGTGGATTGTAAAATAGAGTATGAACTCATCCCCCCCGCCCTTACCAATCCTATTTTCATGATCGTAGCCTACGTTTATACACTCACTTTCATGTTTTTCTCCTCCTTTCTGCTCAGTGAGCACTGTATTTATTCGTGCCCTTTATCAGTTTTGTTTTGACTAGTGACATTTGTGGTGATACACGTTAATTCTGTCTGGTGATGAGAGTTCCTGTTTATGTCACTTTTCAGGTCCCTTCTTACTTAAATAACAGAAGTTCCCTCCTCTCACATTTTCATTTGTTCATGGTTTCTCAAGCTAAGAAAACAACAAAATAATTTGCTGCTGGAATAATTTATTGAATTCCCCACAAAAATCAGCCGTTTCATAGTTCTGTGGTCACAAACGATCAGAGCCTGACTGAGATTTCATTTTTCAAGCTGATGATATAGGCCAATATTCCTGTTTTATCAACACACATGGATAAAATAAGCAAACATTTTCAATAAATACCCCTATAAATTTTGTTATTGTGACAAAGATATGTACAAAGCAGAGCATTTATAGTTGGAAAAATAAACTTGTCCTCGTCCTCTGGTGGACAAACTCTATGAAATCTGTATTGTTTCCAAAACAGCACAAATACAACATTTCTTACTTACCAGCCAACATATAGCCCAATACCAATATATCTGGTGCAAGCTAATATCAGCCCATAATGTGGGCCTGGCTGATTTACCATACAGTCTTATTAGGTGCAATACACACTGGAAGCATCACATGTCATTGTGTCACTTGACACTGGGTGTTTAATACAGTGGTTAAGGTATTCTAGATTGGATGTACTGATCTGGGTAGAAAACGTTTTTATGGAGCCTTGTCACGTGTTATCACTGAGGCTCACGTAGACAGATAAAGCGTTGATATTTTAAAGGAACACTCCAACACTTTAGTATTGAGAGGGATGCAGAGATATCTTGTCTATACTCCCTATAATCTCCAAAAATGCTTCATTTCCCATAATGCGACACCAACAACCTCAGTGCCTCGAGTTTATAATGCAGGCTTTTTGTCATGAATCTGATAACATCCTCAGGGTTTTCTTCAAATTAACAAAGGTCGGCAGAGGCAGTGTGGTACTCCCCATGACAACTGACCTTTTAATGTGTAAAATTGGTGGAGTTCCCCTTTAATGTGAGTCAAATGGCGCTAGTGTGTGATACCTTCAGAGAACAATAAGCCTAACAGGCTAGAAGCTGCTCAGAACTGTAGAACTGGCTGTTTATTTTGATACGGGCATCATTTTCACATCACAGGCCATTATTGACTCAATGTTATTGTCAATAATAATAGCCTTTCGGAATTTTAAGCAACAAATCATATGAGGGAGTGGTTAAGTTACTTTTAGTCAGGGCATGGAAGAAGAAACCAAACCATCTGCAACTTTAAAATCACTGTAAATCACAGTCTCAAATGGTTTATTGCTTTTATAAAACAAGTACACACAAGTTTAATACAAAGAATGTAAGTGTTGAATAAATCTACGTTAGAGATTTGACAGATGATGGCACATAAATGAGCCCACTGACGGATCATGCTCAGTTCTTTATAAGCTTTCAATAACACTGGCTGCATTATGCATGAGGGGATGACATGTTTACTGTTGCCTTATTTGCACTTCTGTCGTTTATGTGTGTTTGCTATCAGCCATCATCATTGTACTTTGTGCTGCTACATATTTTAGCTGTTCCATTTCAGGAAAGTAAATCTCTAATATGTTTGTGTTCAGTTTACTGCCAAACACTATGTCTTATCTATACTATATATTCACTTTTGATATGTCACTCTGGTATTTTTCAACTGTCCTGCATTGCTAAACTAATACAATTCCTTTTACACTAATTATAATTGCAGTTCCAGTGAATATGTCAGGTCTGGATGCTCTAATGCTTGATAGTTTGAACAGTATATATTTCATTTTCTTTAGATATGACAATGCAGAAGGTCATGTACAAACTAATTCTACACATACTCTAAAACTCAATGTTTTTACATGGTCAGGAAATGATGTTGAATGATAACATGAATCTTTATTCTCATCAAGTGAGCAGTTTTACCTCATCAGAGATAATAAACTGAACACTCTTTACTGATATATATCAACAAGTGAAGCATCGGACCTCCTGTTCTCTCAGCTGTAGCCGATCGCTGCTACGAGAAGTTTGCCTTCAGGGCCAGAAAGCCTAGCTGGCAGAAAGACTGCCTGGCTTCAGTTTTCAGTTGCACTTTGGGTAAGTTTAAGCAACACATCTACTTGTTTAGGTTTAAGACTATGGTTTGGGTTAAAATGAACCCTTTCACAACTTAAACCACGTTCTAACGCTCTCAGAAAGGCAGAAAGCCTCAGCGCCACTGTCTCCGATTTACTACAGCTGATCAGAGTCACACCCAGCGTTCACTACATTAACACCACAACAGTAAAAATGGTTTCACTTTGGTTCTATTGGTTGTTTGAATCTGATTTTAAATTAAAAAAAAAAAAAAAATAGTGCTCTTTAACACAACTTCTAAGTGCCTGAAAACTGTTGAAGCAGTGTGCATTGCAGTCTGATACAGTGTATTTTGAAATACGTCCACTAGGGGGCAGCAAAGGAGTAGATTTTTCCAACTCTACATGCTCTGGTTATTGTGCAAGTTTAAAACAAATGCTGTGAAAAACTCTGGAGGACCTGCAGTTCTTTAAACCTGTTTTAACTAATTCAGGTTATAATGATCCTGCTTTGACAATGTTTTGTTTTGTTTGTTTGTTTCTTGTGATTGTGTGTTTTTTGTTGTTGTTGTTGTTGTTGTTGTTTTTTTTTTATAAGATATTTTGTGTTTATAGAGCCTCAAATTAGAATAGTAAGATAGAATGTCTCCACATAAGAGACTATTTAGGGGTTTACAACAAATATTTAAATTAGATATTTCTGTTGGCCTGCTCATTTTCAAATCTGAAAAAGTGTAACATTTTAAGAGACATCATGGTTGTCCAATGATATTACATTTATAACATGTTTTCCGTTGCTCTGTAGCGTCAACTACTATATAATAGTTTTAAAAAAGTCTCCATCCTTCTTTCCTAAAGACAGTAAATTATTAAAATGCATCCAATTTAATGAAAATGTCTTTTTAGTGCAGTGAGAACATGTATATTAAAACACAGTTTGCAAATGTAGAGCTGTACTGTCAAATTATAAACTTTTAAATTGCTACCAAACAGTCCAGATATTACAGCAGGCAATGGTGTAAACCAGGTAATGTAGTAGAGTAGACAGGTAGTCCATTTCATGTCACTAGTATCTGTTGACCACTGAGTTCAACATAAGAGTTTTAAACAGTTCAGTGGCTGTGTCTCGCAGAACGTCCAGACACAACACAGAAAACCTAAACTGTTTTTCTTACCGACCTGCAGCCCTGCTGCTGTATCTTGTATTATCTGCACACTCTGTGCTTGTAGTATCTCTGTTCAACACACAGTTCCTGGCCATGATTCAGTGCAAAGCTGTCATTCGGGTTGCAATAGACAAGTTAAAGGACACAGTGTGCAAAGCATTGAAATAAAGCCTGTGTATGAGGTCTTACTAACATGGATGAACTCAGGATCTTTTCTGCTCAGGGTCAATGACATGCTGCTGAATGAATGTTGCATTTCATAGTCCAGAATCATAAATAGTTTTAATGAACTCCAGCACATCAAACATTAATCCAACTTCCTGTAATCCAGACCAAAAAAAAGATGTATGATGACATTTGAAGGAATAATTGAGACTGCTTTACACGCACACATAGTGTGTGTGTGTGTGTGTGTGTGTGTGTGTGTGTGTGTTCTGGAGAATCCACAAATCAATTGTTATTTGGATGACAAACAAGGCAATTATAATGATACAAAGACGACATTTTGACAAAGAGGAAAAACTTTGTTCACAACCTGTGACCTGCCATGAACAAAGTTTCCCACTCAACCAGTCTCATTGAATGATATGCTTATACAATTACAGTGAGTTAGCTCCCGTATACTAGTGACAGTCCTTTTACATGCCGTTTTGACTCCATTTTTAAAGGTTACCCTGAGCTTACATTTTCACTGGTAAGCCAAGGATTTTTTTCATACATATTTTTTCTTTTTAAAGTTTAAACTTAATTGTTCAAATTCTTCATGTAACTGGATATAAATCATCACATGAATATGCTGTTTTTTGCACTTATCTAGGCATCCACACACAAGAATCCAATCTTCAGGATGACTACAGTCGCATTAGGCCATACACAGGACAAGTTTTATCACGTTACGGCTTCAACTGACACTGGTAGCGTAAATACACAAGTTGCAATCAAGTGAAAATGTGGAGAATATCCAGTTTTCTTCTGGGTGATTACATAAAAAATTTAAAAAGTTTACACTGCGAGTCAAAAGTATGGTTTGCTGTGTAAGACACCACAGGACAGATGCACCTACCCCTGCTGTGGATTTCAATGGAAAGCTTTTTTTGCTCTCCCCTTAATGGCCACCTGTAACCACCTCTAAACCACTTTGAAAGTAAAATACCTCCGTACTTCTCTGCATGGGAAAGCAGGTAAACATTAGAAAGCATGATTTTACTGTTCCAAATTTGTTTGGCAAACAGACAACTACTTGACATTAAGTCAGTGACATTACACAACAGTTCACCTCTTCGCTGCCATCTTGCATTATAACACAAATGCTTTAAACACTTTGTTTTTTCTGCTACAAGTGCAATAACTGTATTTTGTAGCTGCTTAAGCTGCTATCTGCAGACACAAGACACTTTATTCTCCGCCTGAATGCAGTTTCTGATTCAACTACACTTTCTCTGTTTAACTTATGTCAGCCTCCATGTCTCCCCACTTTATTTTTGACTATTTTTGTCTGAATACAGTATAAGTACACATTTTTATTTTGTTGTTTTGTACTATAGTAGAGTTTAGATTGTAAAACAGTATTACATATCTAACAGTCCACTCTTGTATCCTGTGCTTTAACACTTCAATTTCCCTGTGTGGGATCAATACAGTTCATCTGATCTTGTATTTCTCATATTCTATATTACCACCACGTCCCATTGTTTGCCACGATATGGATGATAAGTCAACATTTTCGCACATTCTGTTACACCTTTTATTTAAAATATTGTATGTACCCTCTGATGGTCCAGTTGCCAGATATTTGAGCATGTGGTTCTGCTCTGGCAGACTGTTCTGGACCTCATTCAGACTATAAAGTCGCTAAAAGTCAATCTGAGAAGATGACTGCTGTTTTCCTGCAGACACTGAGGCCTGATCATTACCAGATCCCAATCAATTCTCCTGTTTGAGGACAGTTGTCGCGGCAGCTGCAGTATTGCACAGTTAGGCAGCTGTACAAACAAGCAATCCATCTACAGAAGACTACGTAGATACTGGAAAAAAAAAAAAAAAGAGGTGCGACTACGCAGCTGTGAAGAGAAGCGACTTGGCTTCAAATAAACGTATCTTGACACACGGTCACCTTCCATCTGTAGTGTGATTCTGAATGTAATTTATCAGTCCTGGAGGCAGCCACTGACCTCATCGCAGGCCTCAGCCGTAGCCTCATAGCATTCACTGTAGTGCTTGATCCAAGCCGCATTGGGACAAAGGTGAAGTAGTTAAATAGGCAGCATGCTTGAGCTGAATGTCACAGAGCTGCACGGAGTCAGGACGTGCCCACTGCTAGCAAACTGTTTTGGTCCCACTGAAGTCATATGTTATCACAGCGAGGTCTCCGGTTCATTTGGTTGAGGAAATCATGAATTCAGACTTTGTTGCATAAAATGTACTCTGAACAGCACAATAGGACAGATCTGGAGGCAGTTTGTCACAAATCAAAGCTGTTTGCTTGAAGGTCTTTAAAGGTATTAAGTGTCCACCTTTGGTCAGACCTCATGAGACTCCACAGTATGTAGTTTAAAGTGATGCTCTCATCCTGAGTGAGTAGCAAAGAGTGCTACAGTCCTACCACCTCAGCCAAGTCCAATGTCAAACAGCGTACACAAAACGTCAGAGAAAAAAACATAATATATGGTAAATGATTCAGATCTGCACCAAAATTGAATGGGTTCTACTTTGGCTTGTGTCTCAGCCCTCCACCAAGTTCGGTGCAGATCGGTTGAGTAATTTTTGTGTAATCCTGCTGACAA
The DNA here is from genome assembly GCF_002814215.2 of Seriola lalandi dorsalis. Classification (NCBI taxonomy): domain Eukaryota; kingdom Metazoa; phylum Chordata; class Actinopteri; order Carangiformes; family Carangidae; genus Seriola; species Seriola lalandi. The sequence goes on from NW_019524925.1 coordinate 377,320, forward strand.
ATAAACACATGGGTGAAAACACAACCACTTTGTCGGAGGTAATAAAAAGTTTGTGTTAGTGCAAAAATCAAATAACAACTAACCATAAAGCATTTTGAAGTTTAAAAGAGAGAGAGTAGCGAAGATATTTAGATTTCATGTGAAGGAGTTTTAATCACCGACAGGTTATAGAGAGCACGTCTGGTTTTCTGGACTTTCTGTCAGATCCAAGCTCGAGCTGTGACCACACTGGTGCACCAATTAGAGCTAAGTGTCCAGTAGTAGAAGATTCCCAGAGCGTGAAGTAGTTGACACGACTTAATTTGGGCAGGATCGTCACAAGATGATTGGCAGGGTCCAAATTGAGAATGATGCTTTGGAGAAAGTGTTTGTGACAGATTTTGTAGGGTGCAGACTTTCAGAATCAGGATCACAATCTGTCTGTCCATCTTCAGTATGTTGTATGTAGTCTTAGTGTTATTTAATTTGTAAAATGCAGAATTCACTGTTATTGCCATTGTTTAAAATTATTACACAGCAACATTATTGTCGGAATTTTTATTTCTTTTTATGTGTATAGTTTTATAGTTTAACTGTTCAATAAACTTCAGGGTGCTGTGTGTTATTTTGACCACTAGATGGCAGCATAATGCAGACATCAACAGGTTGCAGCACTGCTTTACTGGGTTTAATTCAGTGCATTTATTTGTTATTTCACAACCTTTTCAGCATGTTGCAATTTCTAAGTCATTTGGCATCAGACAATAGATCATTATTGATATCACTTATAACTTTAACATTATTTTGTCTTGCAGACTTTAAACATTAAAATCCAAGGACAGTTAAATGTAATTCTCATAAAGTCCAAAATACTGTATAACAATCTCCTGTAAGCTGCGTAAATTACTATATGTTTATTTGCCAAAAATCAAATTTAACATTATTGTCCAAAAGAAGAAATCAGAGGTGCACACAGGGTGCTTACAGTACAGAAAGATAACAGTGCATACATGACATAAAATGTATTTTCTATAGTGAGTGGTTATTTATGAAAAATACAAAACTGTCAGTGACACTTGGTACTACTTGTGAGCATTATGCATAACACCTCCTTGTTGATTAAGTGTTTCTGACTGACCTTTCACCCCAACCACAGTGGAGGTGAAGTTTAAATAGCATCAAAAAAGTACTTTAATTTAATTGAAAATATTACCACTGGTCACAAACTAGCCATTCATTTTACAGATTCCCACAGATTTTACTTAAACATACGAAATACATAAATATAGCATTAAAAAAAAAAAATCTTTACAGTAAAGACACGCTTTCTATATGCATTTGCATCAGTGCAGTTTACATAATGCTATATGATGCAATATTCCTCCCACTGACACATCAGCCAGGTTAATGTTTACACACATGAAGGTGTTACAGTTAATGCGGTGCCATTTATCAAACAGATGTATAGATCCCAGGTTCACAGGTTTGTGTGACCGACAGTGGCGTACTTTATTCATCTACATGTCAGTATAATACAACATATCAGTGGTGGAACACAACCAATCAAGTATTTTTACTCCAGTACTGTACTAAACTTTGAAGTACTGTGCTTAAAGTTTTCCTTTTATGGGACTTTATACTTTGAATCTACTATATTTCAGAGGGAAATATTGTAAATTTTACTACACTATATTTATTGAACCATTATAGTTCCAAGTTACTTTTCAGATTAAAAGTTTCAACCACAATACACATTGATGATATTAAAATGCTGCTGTAATAATATCTATATGTATGTTAAATAACAGTATGAAAGGGGCCATTTTGTGAAATGAGTACTTTTACTTTTGATACTTGTCAGTACATTTTGCAGATAATACTCCTGTACCTGTGAAACTTTGATTGCAAGATACTTACTTTATGAGTATTTTGGGGTATTTTTATATTGATTAAAGATCTCAGTGTTTCTCACACCGCTGGTGTTATGGATTAAGCATTAGGAAATGCAATTTTGCAATATTGTTTTCAGACCAGTAATGTCCAATTACCAAACAAAAATATGTTAAATATCCCAAACAATATAATCAAAAAACAAATACCCAATCACAAAAATGACACAGAGCTCTTTTTTTTAAATTACATTTAATAATGTTGCATAATACAAAACATCACTTGCATTCTTCTGCTGATCCACAACTTCCCTTGAATTCATTGTTTCAAAATAAATATCAAGGCAGACTTCAAAAGGTAAACATCTACGTCCAACTGTATATGCAGCGAAGGAACCATACAACATTAATCTTCACAACAAAATGTCTTTCATTCTTTTGGCATATTTGCTTTGCACACAAAAGCAGCTAAGCAGTTGAGTAAGAATGACTAGTAGCATATAACTGGCCCAGATTTGCAATAGAAAACAGCAGAGGCAAAAGGTATACAATATCTGATATGGACCGCATACTTTTTTTTTTTTTTAGTAAATATATAAAAACACTAATTTGCGGGAAATCCAATAAAGAGTATGAAAATATAAGTGGAACTTTGTCTGTTCAATTAAAATCTTTACAAAATAATATACTAGCAATAAGAAATTAATATTGTTTAATGACCTATGTAACAACTTTTATACATTTCTTTAAATAAAAAAATACTTTGGAAAAAGACAGAATTGTGGTGTCCAAGTTTTCATGAGGAGGAAGCGTTTCTCCCCCTGTGCCCTAGTTTGATGACATTCACATACCAAATTGTACCTTGTCCTCGAAGTTATGACTTTTCAGATGTACATGTCATAAACATGTCAGCTTCACAATAGCCAGGCCAGAAATGCAGTTAATATTGAGATTACTGACTGAAATAAAGTGATGTTCATTTGTTACTATTGAGCATATGTATATGTACTGTATATATGCTGTATATATTTCTGAACAAAGCTGTTTGCAAAGGCATTGTGATGCACAGCAATGTCAAATCAAAACAATTCATACATGTTCATTAGGACATTAAGACCCAGTCCGGAAAAGGACTTTGGTGCCACCTGTCGTTATAAGATTGCCCCATTATTAGTTTGTTTGATACACGTTTGAAGATTACACTGTCCATTGATTTGACTTTGAGTTGCAGCAGGTGACATCCAAACATGCAAATTTAAAACTTACACAGTTTTGAAGATAACTCTTCCCTTCATTAAACTGTGTACATACATGATTGACTAACAATACATTCGACAGTTACAGTAAAATTAAGAATCCGGACTGAGGCTTTAATCTTCAAAGCTCAATAAGAACTGCCTATTTCTGGCATGGCTAGTGGAAGTAGGACTGCAGGGTACCACGGCGGCGGACATCAGTTGTCCAGCAGTGGAAGCCGCCACCCAGGGAGTTGGCATGGCGAATGTTCACCTTTACGGTCTTGATACCTGCAACGAAAAACATATTCATGCATCATTATTACACCGTCATTTCCTCGTAGGTGAGTTGGAAGATCAGAATATCTGTTAAAGGATGTGAAATGCTGCAAAAATAAGATGCAATAACTTGAATATATGAACTCACCGAGGTTCTCGAACATTTTGTGAATGGTGGATTCGTTGGCGTCAACCATAACACGCTTCTCATCCAACATCAGGACATTCATGGACAACCATTTGGAGGACATCCACAGCGGGTGGTCTACACAGAAAAACAGAGAGAATGTCTATTTTTCAGCAAGAGCTCAAAATGCTCAGCTGATGTAAGAGAAGAAACATTTTAGTTTCAGTACGCACCATCAGGGATGAGAGGTGTTGGAGGTTTCACAATAGTCCAGCCGGCCTTCTTGAACATGTCAACCTGAGTTCAGGAACGGAGAGCGGTGGTGAACATGAGGCACTTTGCAGTGTTTTATCAAAGCAAGATAAATAATCGGTTCACAAGAGGGCAGCACAGGAAATGAACAATAGACCTTTGCTGCCTTACAGTACCTGGCGACACGGGCGATCAGGGTTTGACAGCACCAGTCCTGGCCCGATGATGTTAAAAGTGGCATCAATGTGCATGGGGTTAGGATCCTTGAAAGAGATGATGTGGATCTTGTAGTCTGGGGCTAGATGACGACGCATCCATTCAATTCCCATGTAATTTGTAACCTGCAAAAAAACCCAGAAGTTTCATGTAGTGTACATTCTTAAACTCTGCAGGGAAGCATTATTTATAGTAAATTGGTGTTAAGAGTTTTGCTTCATCAAATCTTTGATTCTGCACGTTCCATGTTTTACATTTAAGCAATAGGCTGTTGTATAAGAATGAAGGATCTTATAAGTTGAAGAGCCTTTTTACCTGACTCCTCTGTACGAAAAGGTCCCGCCCAGCTCGAATGAAATCAGCAGCATCGAAGCAGGGCTCGTGCTCCGTGGTCACAAACTTCCCCTCGGCGGCCAGCTTGTGTCTGTCCTCCACTGTGCGGATGGGGTAGTCCTGAATGACACCAAGCAGTAATGGTTTACACTTAAGCAATTGGCTGGTAATTTACACTTACTTGTCACATATTGTGCAAGAAACAGCACAAGAAGAAAAGTTCAGTGGTGATATGAACACATAAGTTTGTGTCAAATGCGTGACAGTCCACATTATCTTCGGTTAAACTCAAAAGACGAATGCCTCACCTGATCGTACAGCTCATCAGCCATAGTGGGTTTGGGAGCAGTGGTCCATTTAGCACCTTTACTGAAGTATTCCTTGATCAAAGGTCTGTAGGCCCGGTATTCAAAGAAGCGAGCTCTCCAGGCCATAGGAGCCTCAATAATCTCATTTCCCACAACCATAAGGATGTCTCTGGGCATGGCAGCATACATACCTACCAAAGATTCAACAATACACTATAAGCTCACATAGAATATGTTTACAAGTAAAGCCTTAGATACAATCTTTTTTTACGTAAGTACATAAGTGTTATCAGTAAATTGTACTTCAAGCAATACATGTAAAAAAGGATGATATTATTGGACCATTATTACTGCTGCAGTAACAAGTAAACAGTACTTTAATGTTATAGATGGTACAACATTTCTGTCTGATTTGTTGTGGAGCAGAAGCATAAAGTGGCACGAACTGGAAAATAATCAGGTGAAGCACAAATACTTCATGGATTACTGGCTTTAAGTTGTGAGCTACGTTTTACACATAATTTTACATCATTTTCATAGAACGCTTCTGATTTGTTTTTGGGTTTTCTTTTTTTTTTTTTTACCTGAGGATGTGAAATCTGGAGTTTTGTATTCCAGGGACCAGTTGATGGGTTCCGGCCTCCTCACATTGACGCCCTCATGACGCAGGATATTGCACATTTCTTCAATCTCAGCAACAGCTTTGTTCAAGTGGTCCGCAGGAAAAGACTGGCCGCCATGCTTCTGGTAGAATGGCCAGTACTTCTCATATGTGTTAGCCTGTTGAGAAGTTTGCAACATGACAACATGCAGGTCATCTCATTGTCCCGTGGTGTGAGTTGTGATTCTCCTGTAGTGGCTTACACATGAAGATTATGTAATTTGCATGTTTCAGAAAAATTGATTTTGATGTTAGAGCTTACTTTCACTTCCACGGTGAAGGGAGGCACTTGGGCATTTTCAGCACGACCCACAATCACTTCCTCGAGAGGGTCCCATTCATTGTAGCTGCAGACAGGACATTCCTGCAGCACAGGCTCAGTAACATGTTCCACTTCAACCACATGCTGCATCTGTGCAGCTCCTGCACTTGAAGTGCTCTGAAAAGCCCTCTGCACCCATCCAGTCACCGCCCGGCCAAGCTGAGGAGGGAGAAAAAAAATGGAGTTTTTTTTAAATATTTTCTGCAGCACAATAATGGCCTTCGGTTTTCTGCTGTAGGAGTGAAATAACAGATTTTGAGAACGGTTTCATATAAAATTTAACATTTCTTTAGATTTAATAGATCTTCTCTGATAACAAATACAATTTATACATATTAATACAATCTTGGCATTAGTTGTAAACAACACTAGCTGTGTGTAAACACCCTTGCCTTATGTTATTTGCTGTATTTCTTACTTTGTTTTGGTGCAAGAAATGAGGCCAAATTAAAAGTGATATGGTCAGATAAATGCGTTGACAAGCAGCTCACACACATAAAGAATAATTCAAGTGGAGTGAAGCACAGTGACCTCAGTTATCAATGAGATATACCTCCAGTAAAGTAGATTGGTTTGGTGTCAAAGTACATGTGTCTTATCTCCGCAGACAGGCCTTACAGTGTGGCCTGTGCTGGCTCGGAGCAGCTCTTGGGTCACTGAGTATGGGAGCGCATCTGTGCCAAACAGCTGTTCACTGTCACTCAGGGACCAAAAAAAAAAAAAAAAAAAGCTGTCTCAGCAACTAGAAACAAATCAATATTTGGACTAAGGTCTCTTTGACATGTTTTGGATTTGTTTTAGCCCAAAGAGTCGATCAGATTGAATTTCCCCCCAGAGATTGCTGTATTTTCATCACCTAAAATGCTTAATCAGACAAACAATAAATCAATAAAGAAATCAATTAAGTGAAAGAAGCTGCTTAGATGTAACCTAGTGAAGAAAATGTCGAACATATTCTTTATTCACGTTGACTGACGTGTGCTTTTTAAACCAAAACAACCAACCAAACTTTTTTTTTTAAAAAGAAGAGCAGAATGAAACCACCATAATACCAACCATGGCTCCGATCAGATGGGCAGCCTCGGCCCCCCTGCTACCTCCTCTCAGACACCTTACTCGCAGCATTGTCCACAGTAATAGTGAGTGTGTCAGGGAAATGAAACGGCAGCGCGCGATCCACCTCTCAGTTTGCTCATGAATGAAGACGCCTCAGCTCGCAGCCAACTTTATAGCAGCGGGTCGACGTGCCTCTGAGGCCATTGGTCGCCTTCATGCTGTGGGGGCAACGTGACTTGAGAAAAAGCATTTTCTGAAACTCAATCCCTTACGCCAGCAAATTCTTATCAACTTGGGCCACTTGCTTTAAAGATTTCCAAGGAGAACATCTGAAAATGTCTCAGTGTTTATCAGAACATTGACATAGTTGCTAAACACCCAGTAAAATGATATTACATAATAGACCCCACGATTTATAGTGTGATTTCTATACATTTACCGTGTAAGTCCTCTGAGTATATGGTGTCATTTTGTAAGCACCGGATTCATTTCAGATGTGGAGGGGGAGTGTGTGCTACCCATATTGAGCATTATTTTTTTTTTTGAGTACAGGTCTACGCATGGCTCTCTGCTGAGTTCACACACCTCCAGCTGCTGCAGGGAGCGCGACACGTGGTGCGCCTGCAAAACAGTGGAAGGTGCTTCTCACCTCTCGCCGCTTTGCCCCCTTCCCTCCGCGGAGCTGCAAGATCGTAGACCGTCGGGGAAAACGATCGGCTCTGCACATGGCTCCAGTTACTCATCTGAGCATGAGAGAGGTTCTCTCCGGGCCTGCACAAGAGCGTGCAGCGGTAAATGACCATGTCTGACATCACCACCTGCAGCAGTTTGCAGGCAGATGAGTTATCAGAAGACCACAGCATCAACTTTTTGTGTAATTTCAAACCACTTTAGAGCTATTGTTGATTTCATGCCATCAAGATTTCAGGAAAAAATCTCGTTAAATGTGTTTTTAGAGTTAGATAAGATTTAGATTTATAAAATTAGATCATCCTTGTTGCTGTTTGTTGTCATGCACCGAAAACACCAAAGTAAATTCCTTGTATGTTGAAAACCTACTTGGCAGTAAAACCAGATTCTGATTCTGATTCTGAGATGTACAGATTAGGCCTAACTGACATGTGGAGACATCAGTGCAACCACACGTGTCTTCTGCCTAATGACAAACTTTTCTTTTGGCAGGAGGGGAGCTGGTCCTTAACCTGCTATGACCCTAAATATCCTACATTCAGAGATTTTTAACCATCTACAAAGATTTTTTTTTGGCCTAACTGGCCTCTGTGGTACGAGTTGCCATGTTTGAGTGTTTTCTGCAAAATGTTGGTTATAATGAGAAAGAGGGGGGTTCTACTGGCAACCCTCAACTTCAAAGTGCTTAAGCATTTGTTGACCAGCTGCAGTAGCAATGGAGTTTGAGGGTTTCAAATGTCACAGAATGGAAAATGTCTTCACTAGACACATTTAAATTCAGACGTTATTGTATTTAAATTTCAGTGGTTAAGTGTTTACTAATTTGTGAGGTGAAAATGCCTCTCAAAGGGAATTAAGACATCTTTTTAAAGAAGATCTGAAGTGTAGGCTAGTTAACAGCCGAGCTCAGGCAGTAAGAATGTAACCTGTAATCAATCCAATATCTCCTTTGAGATTAGCCGGAGCAATATTTACCTACTATTTAATGCCTCCCTCCAATTTTCCATAAATGGATCAAGAGCAGAGTTCATACTGCATGTAGGTCATTAAGACATGAACATTTTTTATAAAATAGATTTGCCACAGTTAATCCATCTCATTTGTTCATCATCTTGTTCTCCTCTACCTACATTGAAGAACCAGCAGGAACCAATGAGTATTTTATCACTGATTCATATGACAAAAATTAAACTGTAAATTCAGAGGACAGTAAATATCTGGAAATTGCCCTATAAATTGGTGGCTGTATTATGTAGTGTTACCCTCTTATTAATATTCCACAAAAAGGCCACTAGTGAACTTTAGTCTAAAGGAAGCTAATTAAATGAAACCTGCAGCTCTAGACTTAACTTCTGTATACTACCTGTGATTGGGTGTCACGATAAAGTTTGTCATGCCTGCTTACGTGACTGTTTTGAATGCAGTGCAATATAATCAGTATATAATCAGTATAATATTGACATCACTTAGTTTGGGAATGCTACCAAACACATTCTGGAAACACACCAAAGGGTGAAAAATGAGTGATGTAATCAAAGAGATAGATAGCCTTGTGCAGGCTGTGTCACCACATGCTCCGCTGAACTGTGCTCACAAGAGTTTCACAACCCGCAGACCTCAGTGACCTCTGATATTACCAGGCCCTCTAAAAAAAATCTCTGGCTGCTGCTAAAGGTTCAAAGGATCTGCACGAGGGATGCCTTCAGCTCCCAATAGCATCATTCACTCGTCCAACAGGCACACAGAGAATTTTGTGAAATCAGCTAAAAATCACTAGAGTGTCCGGAAAACATCAGAAAAAGCAGATTACAGCTGATATATAGTGCAACATGTTATTTAGTGAACTTTAGAGGTGCTGGTCGGTTTTTATTACCTTCGGACAGAGCAAGGCTAGCTGTTTCCCTCTTTCCAGTCTTTATGCTAAGCTATGCAAGGCTAACTGTCGCTGTACAGAAAGTGTTTCCCTAAAATGATAAGCCATCACTTTAAGGCCCTTATCATGTCAGTTGATATTGTGCTTCAGTCGTGCTTGTTCCCCAATATCAGGCTGTAAAACCAAAGTGTTGAACTAAAAAAGCTGCAGAGTCGAGCGTTAGACCCATAAACCCATTTCATAACGGATAATCTTCAGTGCATCTGACTTGAAGTCTTCTGACCTGAAATTGTTTGAATGAATGTTCGGATATGGGTTCACTAAACTCATCAAATCACTTTAGTAAAAAAAAACAAAAAAAAAACAAAAATAAAAAATGGATAGTGCACAATGACATACTTCCATTAGCATGCATTTTTATCTGGTCTTCAAATCTGCACGACGCTTCTTCTGAGAAAAATTGCACAATGGATTCTTCTTCTGTGTCTTGTTAATCAATGTTTAGAGTTTCCCATTCAGTCCCACAGTGGACTGCGTGGCAAATAATGAAATGACCCTTCAAACACCTTCAAACTGAGAGAACTGGAGAACAAAGCTGAGTTTAACATTTGTCAGTCTGGCTAAACATTGAATGTCAAACTTGATGGATTTAACTCTGCATTTTATATCACAATTAATGCGGAGACAATTTATTCAACTAGTTCCGTTAACTAAGGCAGCAGGGGGAATAATCAGTTTATATATATATGAAAAAACAACTCTTTTTTTTAAATTGCATTAATGTTCATACTATCTGCAAATATGTTGTACTGGTACTGAAACTGATATAGAGTCCATCTTTACAAACCCATGTAATGCAGCCAAATAAGTGAATGTTGTTCAAAACCACAGGGTTATTTTTTTTATTTTAAAGTAATTCCCAAAGTGTAAGAGTTATTATTATCATTAATATTATTATTATTATTATTATTGTTATTATTATTATTATTTCAATTTGGAAAAAAGTAGAGATTTAGCCCACAGCCCGTTCTGTTTCACAGTTTTAAATGTTTAACAGAAGTCATGAGCTTTACAGTCGCACAAATTATCAATGAATGAAAGCGGAGCCCAGACAAAGAAAAGAGTGACACCTGGAGGAATTTAAAACTGTTTCAAAAAAGAATATTCAGAGAATGTGTGTGTTTTTTCTTGTGTTTGTTTGAACGTGTGTTTTTACCTTCATGTATATGTAGTCAATCAGCAGAATTTTCCAATCTGTAATCCAAATTTAAATACATGGTAGGTCCCATTACCAGCTGCTGAAAGTAACATTTACTCAAGTACAATTCTGAGTTACTTTCCTTGAATATTTCCATGCCACTTTATACTCCTGCTCCACTACACTTCAGAGGGAAATACATATGCTTTTTACTCCACTATTAAAAGCTTGTGTTACAAGTTACTAATCAGATTGAGATTTTGATATAAAAACAAAACTACAACACACCCAACCTTCCCAACCTCTTTGACCTGTGACCCCTTATGATAAAGCAGTGAAGTTGGGGCCTTGTTATGTCTCCGATGAGTTGTTAGTTGTTACCAAGAGACATGTCCCCTCTAAACTTCTCAGATGGTTTCATTTAAGTTACTGTTTGCAGCCCAAAGAGATAAAATGTTCCAATATTTCATAAAAAAAAAAAAAGAAGCAAAGAATACAGGAAAGTCTAATAAAGAAATTTAAAGCACAACTTTCTTTTTTCCTCTTAACCTTTTTAAAATACACCGTCCCATCCAAGGTTAGTGCCACTTTAGGGTGTGTTTTGGTGTGTACCAGACTTAGTCTTCATATAAGCTTGACGAATTATACGTTGCTTGACAGCTATAAGTCTCCGGATTCTATCTGAGAAATGAAATTACAATCACAGAATTGGTTCAGACTTGTTGCTATGGTTTCAAAATGTTTTCCACACAAATAGCCTACTGCTACAGGCCTCAGAAGTCCCATTTTATGCCAAGAAATGGGCAAAAAAACAAACAAATAGCTTACATTATGACCGTGTTTGTGCCTCTGTAATTTTAGTTCAGTATCTCTCATACTCATTCTGAGTTTTTGGGGGTTTTTTTAACTTTATTTTTTTTAATTTTAGGTACAAGTCTAACCCCTCAGATTGATCATATCTGGACTAAATGACCAAACTGTGTGTAGAAATGTAACATGCCCACTTTAACTATATGACCACCAATGATAAGAGAAACTCAAAATGCTATTTTTGTCAGTTTAAATTGTCAGTTGTCTGAATGTCTGGTATTTGCAGCTCTGCCCACTGAACCATCTGACCCTGGACAAGCAGCAGAGCGTTGTTTACATCCTGTAACCTCAACAGCCTTTTTCAGCCGACCCTGACACTGATTATAAGTGTGAGTGATGGGTTGCTTAATTCTCTTTTTTTTCTTACATCCTTAAATGTGTTTCTCTACATAAGTTTTGATCAATTCATTGTAGTTTGAAGATAATCCCCTTCTTTCCTCCAGTGGCAGAGTAAGTTCAGTCTTTGCAGTAAAAAAAACCCCACATGACGCTGTTTATGTGAAATCTGCATTTACCCTCAATCTCTATAAATTCCTACATATTCAAACATCTGACCTTTTCTATTGACCTAACTAACTTTGGAGGGAATGCCCCGCCCCACTGAACAAAATCCTTATTTGCAGCATTCCCCATTTTGCAGCAGGAACTACACTTTTTTTCTTCTTTTTTTTTTTTTTTTTTTCACAGGAACTGTGGCTTTTAAACAAGAAGCAGGATGGAGATGTTTATTATTTCAGTCATTTTAGCAACTATCCTCATCACACCATTCGCATTGAAAACCTTGTCTCCTTATCTTTGGATGGATATTCTGTATTTCGGGGACCTACTGCGGATTTTCGTGAGGTTTGTGTCAAGGCGAAGAAGGAGACCTCTCTTCTTTGTTTTGGACCGTTTCTTGGAGCAGACGGCCGCGCTGCCACACAAGCCTTTCATTGTGTTTGAAAATGAGATATACTCATACACTCACACGGATAAAAGGAGTAACAAAGTGGCCAACGCGCTCCGGGCTCAGCGCGGTTACAGAGCCGGAGACACCGTCGCGCTCTTCATGGGGAATGAACCCGCCTTCTTGTTCACCTGGCTGGCTTTGGCTAAGTTAGGGTCTCCTGTGGCTCTGCTCAACCACAACATCCGCACCAAGTCTCTGCTGCACTGCTTTAACTGCTGCAAGGCTAAAGTGCTGATAGCAGCCTCAGGTATGCATCTGTGTTTTTATGAACAAAACCTATAGGGAAAACCAGTTCTGCTCTTCCGTCATAGGCTGCATTGATTTTTTTTTTTTTTTTTTTTTTTTTTATGGCCGTGAAACTAAAGTTTTCGTGTCTGGTTTGAGTTTAACCTCTGTCATGCCCAGAGATTCAAGCAGTTTTTAAAAGAAGTTATAATTTCTTTTTTCTTGGTACAGTGTAAAAGTCCATTTAACAATTTGAATTCCTAATAATATATAAATAGAAGCGCACAAACAAATAAACAAATACAAGTTTTAAACTGACATAGTATACTGTACAGAGTTTTTTCTTTTCATCACAGTGGAGCAAGTGACTGGTGCAGCTGATACTTCCTAAGAGATGTAAAAGGGATTTGGAGAATTATCCTGGATGGAGCCCTGCCAGGATGATTCAGTGGGATTCATGGGACATGAGCTACTTATTCAATGGCGTTGACATACTAAAAATATTTGAGTTTAAATATTGATCTGAAATTATTTTATAACCAATTTTCAAGCTTCTGTGAAAAATGTAGATTTCTGTTTCTTTTGTCAGATGAAAAATGACGTTTTTGTTTGATCTACGTTCAGATACAAGAATCTGTGGTTTGACGAGACTCAGTATTAGAGCTCTTAAACAACTCAGGGCTGCAAATAGTACTTTTGTTCTCAAAACACTGCAGTGCACATTGTCATCGTCTCCTGAACTTCCTCCCATAGTTCACTAAAAATCCTCCAGCTTCTAGGCTCAGATGATTCTCAGCTACACACACCAAGTTCACACAAATAATTGAAGGTGAAACCTGGTCTTCCACTTGGCTTTAATCATACTTCGTCATAAGCTTCGTATTTCACTGCCAATACTGGGCCACTAGGCAAGTCTGCATGATTGTGCTGTATGACCCTCCCCAGAACTAAAGGACGCCGTGGAGGATGTGCTGCCCTCCCTGACAGAGCAGGGCGTCACCGTCCTCCTGATGACCAAACACTGTGACACACCTGGAATCGAGAGCTTCTCCGATAAAGTGGACGAGGCGCCGGACACCCCGCTCCCTCAGTCCCTCCGATCGCACATCACATTCAAAAGTCCTGCAGTTTATATTTACACCTCTGGAACTACAGGTACTGCAGTGGCTGCATTTGTCCGTTTCCTTTTCAGGTTCATGTGATGATAATATTTTCCCATAAGAATATGTCACAAGCCCGTTTGTGTCTTGCTGTATTTCAGGTCTCCCTAAAGCAGCTGTGGTCAATCAGAACCGCCTCCTGACAGCTCTGGCTGTTTTAGCTTCAAATGGTGTAACGCCTAGTGATGTCATCTACCTCAACCTGCCTCTGTACCACACAGCTGGATTTATTGTAGGCTTTATTGGCTCCATTGAGACAGGTGAGGCGATTGAGCTAAAACAGTTGTGGCCTCGGCTCAAAAAAGAATTTGTGTGAGATTCCTTGGAGATGGATGAGATAAAGAGTTGTTAGGTCGTTTCATGCATTTCAGGCTGTTAAATAATTAGTTATAGTTCGATGTGCACAGCGGTTCTTGTTGTACTGCTAATGCCACTGTTGACCTCAGCAGGGACGAGACAGCTGTGTTGCCAGGTGCTGAACCGCTGAAGACGCTGGAGTTATCATATTTCAGGCCAAACTGTTGTACAGCTTCAAAATCACCGTATCAAACAAACTGATTTGACATTTGAACCAAACAAAAGCTGTAAAGCACAAAGAGGTTTTGACAGGTGGGGTTGAAATCTAAGCAGAGATGTGATGGATAATTTAAAGAAGATCCAGGTTCAGGTTGTTGTTATATATATCTGACAAGAGAAAATTGTCCTGCTCCTTAAGGCAAACAGACCATTTAAAAACCAATGGGTTTGCTGAAAAATGCATCGTCACAAAGCCGAAGAGAAAGCTGTTTTACTCGCGTCATAAAAAGTTAATGTTTTTGGACAGATGTCGTTTTCACAGGACAGCGACGATGACTTAACATACGATGAATAATCAGCTCTGAATCATTTTAATGATGTGCAAAAGCACAGAAACTATGACATGTTTACAATGTAGTAGCTACATTCAAGCACTGGCTTCCCACCATCAGTTTTATTTGATGCCGGAGATATCACTCCAAGCTGTTTCGATGGAGGTGCTCATACACCAGCTGTGCCCCGTGAAGAGACATGCAGGTTCCTGAAAGAAGGACCCCTGTTACATGGCCTTCACCGGGTTTACACAAAAGTGATGTCCCTGCTACCCCTTCTCCCTCTGGTTTTCCTGCCCCTGGGAAACCAAGAGAAAGAGTCTTTTGTCGCTGTGAAGCATTAATCTGAACAGAGCCGGGTCAAACAAGACCAGATTACCTTCACTTTTCTAAATGCTTTTGTCTAAATAGGCTAAAGTTCACACTGCTATAATACGTCAGGGTAGGCAGCCTGAGCTAGACACATATTAGGACATATCCAGTACAGCCCCAGAACAATCACAGTCCCGCAGTTCAATGGCATAGAGTTGGCTGGCATGAGTTTTTGGAAAATATTCAAATCTTACACAAAGCCCATCTTTAATTCAGTCAATTCAAAAATATAAAATGAATTTAGAAATAACTTAATACTGTAGTTAGTACTGTAGTTAGTGGTATTTGCAGATACATCTGAAATGTATTGGTGAATCATTAAAAAAAATGTAGATAAATGTCCCAAACAAACTAAATGTCAGCTGTGTATATCTACTTTTATAACTGAATATTTGAAGTTTTAAAAGGTTGTGAACAGTAGAACTTGCTGAATGGAAAAGCCATAAAAGTGAAGCTGAATCTGTTGTCAAAATGTCTTTTTGTTTTTTTACTGTCTTATTTTGAAGGGTCAACTATCATCCTGAAGAGGAAGTTTTCTGCCTCTCAGTTTTGGGACGACTGCAGGAAACACAGCGTGACTGTTATCCAGTACATCGGAGAGGTGATGCGTTACCTCTGTAGCACATCAAAGGTGAAATGACTTTCACTGTTCCCGCCTTTTAACATCATGTTGTTCAGCCATTCAAAGCTCCCTGCTTCAAAACCTATAACTAAGCAGTATTGCCTTATTTCAGGATTGTTTAAGTAGGAATAATATTTGTTTTACAAATAAATAAAGCATATTGAAGATTGATAGCAATATTTTGTAACTTTTAAGTTTCTGATACTGCCCTTTAATTTTGATCATTTTTATGTATTAGTTTTTCCATTTAGTTTTCTCTGTAATGTAGAAAAGTCTCTGCAGCAGTGTCTTTGCCATGTTACAGTTACAACACCCATCTGAAACCCAAACCAGGGGCAATCTGTGTGCGTGAAGAGGCTTTTGGACAGAATTTAACTGGCCTAGAATTGAAATATATTAAAAGAAAATAGATATGTATGTGCAGTTTTATTCATTTGTAGTTGCGAAGGAGCTGCCATGATTGTCCCCGATGCCTCATAATTAAAAATATTGGTCTAATTTGTTGACAGCCCTATTTAATAACCTTCATCTATCAACCGAATGCCAATTTAGTTGTAATTACTAGAGATATTGCGACTCAAACAAGCTCACCCTGGAATCTCTGGCAGGGTGCTGTGGTCACCGTGCACAATCTTCTCTGCCATGTTAACTACTGTAAAACGTCTTTGCTCTGGACAGCTGCAGAAGCAGAGCCCTGTGAACTGGCTGCAGCGAGCTGCAGGAAGATCAAGTCAGAGATAACTTTCCAGTTATCTCCTGTACATTCCCACAGAGCTGCACAGCTGGCAAACCAAACCAAAATAGAAATAGTTAAATCTCGACTATCATGTTCCAGCCTTTTGCGTCATTATCTGTAGGGGTTTGAACAGCAGGAAACATTATGAATACAACAAAATTTTAGTGCTGTGGCAAATATTTAAAGATTCAAAGATATTTAATAATTGTGTACTTTTGTTATTTCTTGCAAATGTATCTGTTGAATTTAGGAGTACTGTAAACATTTTGTCTACATGTATGGCCATTCAGAGTATCAAATTGCATCACATGAAGTGCAGTCTCAATTTACTGCGTGACCCTGCACCAGTCAGAGGAGATGGTTTGTCTGTATCTGGTCACCTCTAGGAATAGATGCTGGCCTTTACTTAGGAAGGCCATATCGAGTAACTTGGCAAGTAAATTTCCCTGTACGAGTATATAACTGAAGGGTCACTTTCATTACAGTAAATTACATTTCTTATACAGAGTTTGTATGGGTTTTTGAGAGGTGAGTATTTTGAAGTCACACAGAAATATTTTTGCTTGTGTGAATAGTTTCTAATGTCAGATTCTTACATATAGACAGGGATTAGGTGTACTCCATCAGAAAGGTTTCTAATGCTAATTAAGGGCCTAATTAGATGACTGATATGAGTGTGATTAGAAGCCGTGCACTTTATAAACAGCCTGGCAGAATGCTGACAGGTGCCCCCCCCCCCCCCCCCCCCCAAAAAAAAAAAAAAATCATTGATTTCTGTTATATGCTGTTATAGCAAAATGCTTGATCTGTTTATTTTTATTTTCATGTGAAAATACAGAGAGAAAATGACAAGGACCATAAAGTAAGACTGGCCATTGGTAATGGTGTCAGAGCAGACGTATGGAGAGAGTTTCTCAGTCGCTTTGGGAACATTCAGGTCCGAGAGTTTTACGCCTCCACTGAGGGAAATGTGGGATTTATCAACTATGCGGGGAAAATTGGAGCCATTGGACGTGTCCACTTCTTGCATCGGGTAAGGATGAGATCATCCAAAAACAAAAAAATTGTATTTCTGTTAACTTACCGGTAGTTGAAATTTGATAGATTTAATACCTATGTATCAGGCTGTGTGATCCCAGCTCAACCTCTGAGCTTTCATCAGCCTCTCATGGCGGAGCTCGGAACAGCTGTTTGAGCTGTTCATCCATTTGCTGAGTCTAGTAGAGGACCATGAATGTGATGGAAAGCTCTGGAAAAGCTTGTAAGATGACCTTGAGTTTACCAAACGTACTGATCCCAGGTTCAAGAATGAGTTTCCAAACAGTATTTATTTAGCAGTTCAAAAGAAATGATTATTTTTTTTTATGCATCATTGGAGCTGATTCCAAAACATTCTGCATTGTGTTTGTATGTATCAACAATATGATGACATGTACACAGTGGTTTATTCTGTTGGTATGAAGATTAACTGGGCACATATTTGACATATTACTGATGTCGTAACCTCCTCCTGTAGAAGCTGTTTCCCTACACTCTTGTCAAGTATGACACAGAGCGAGATGAACCAATCCGAGACGCCAATGGCCTCTGTGTGGAGTCGCCCAAAGGTGAAGAAACAACTGTTAATATAAAATACTGAATCACACATTTCTCTATGCACTTTATAGAGATTTTTCTATACTCATTTTATGCATTATGACACTTAATATAATATCTAGATCAAGTAGTCTGTTTACAAACCAAATCATAACCCTGGTGATGGAGCAAGTAGTGCATTAATAACGTCGGTAACGTCAGTGGCTTTTTCTTTAAGGTGAGACGGGACTGCTGGTGTCCAAGATCACAGACATCGCTCCTTTTGTCGGCTACGCCCAGAGTGAGGAACAAACGGAGAGGAAAAGACTTCGGGACGTTCTCAAGAAAGGAGATCTTTACTTCAACAGTGGAGACCTAATGAGGATTGATGAGGACAACTTCATTTACTTTCAGGATCGTGTAGGTGACACATTCAGGTAAAGAGCTCTTGTGCACTATGATTTTTATTTTGACACTTGTTTATTTTATTTTATTTTTTTACAGAATAACTGTTTATAATTTTTACACCTTAGTATCAGCCATATTACACAACGACAAATTAAAGACTTGAACAAACAGAGGATGAAACATCACAAGGTCGCTGACTTTTTACTGTAAAAGGTCAAAAGCACAAAATAGTCAGTGAAAAGATAGATGCCATTTGTGTTTCAGTTTCTGTCGTGTCACCTCTTGTAGCTTTTTAGGAACAGGATAAAAATTCTCTACTCTGATAAGAAAGAAAGAATCAAACAAAGGCGTTATGATGTTTCCTTTTCTTTCAAATGTGCTTTTGTCTTTCCCTTATATTTTCATGGATAACTTCTTGCTTTAATCTTTCAGCAGTAAACAGTAAACCTCCCTGCATGTCATGCACCAGGCTCCTTTAGAAAAGCTTTGAAATTGTGGGTAAACTTGTATTTGCTGTGTCACTTTTAGCGTGCAAAGAGAGGACATGTTTTTCTTCCCCCACATGCACATACCTGTAAACTGTGCTTTTGCCTCATGTGCTAAAAAAACAAACAAACAAACTTATAGGCCTTTAAAGCCGTAACCTCTTTGATCCCACAGGTGGAAAGGTGAGAATGTGGCCACGACCGAGGTGTCTGACATCCTGACCATCAGTGATTGTCTCAAAGAGGCCAACGTTTATGGAGTCCAAGTGCCAGGTGATGGTCATTTCCTCCTCCTGTACATTCTCCCAGTGTCGCTAATGAGAATATCTTGACTTCCAAAAGGCAGATCATTGAAAAGAGATATTGATTTTGGTAATGAATCAGTTTTTTTTTTTGGTTTTTTTGTTTGTCAATGCAGGACACGAGGGCCGGATAGGAATGGCAGCTGTCACTGTGGAGGAAGGCGCCCAATTTGATGGAAGTCAAATGTATAGCCATGTGGTCAGCTACCTGCCCTCATATGCCCGACCTCGCTTTATAAGGATACAGGTAATTTCTTTTCACACACGCACTTTGCTGAATTTCACCAGGTACATTGAATTAAAAAAAAAAAAAAACTATTAATATTTGAAAAACAAAAAAAAAAAATGTAAATAACAAAGACTGGGATCAATGTTTATGCCACATTGTCAGAGTTGCCGCCGCATTTTCGATGATATTCTGACACACCTGAGTATCTTAGAGAGTATCCTGTACTTTTCTTCCATGTAGAACGCTGTGGAGGTGACTGGGACTTTCAAGCAGATGAAGATGAAGTTAGTGGAGGAGAGTTTTGATCCAGGACGTATCCAGGACCCTCTTTATGTCCTCGTCGATAATGAGAAGGCATACATACCGCTGACGGCTCCGGTCTACTCCTCCATCATATCAGGAAACATCAAACTATGAGCCGGTTCTTAGTGTTCACTAACTGCGTACTTTTCTGACTGGCTGCATTGATACTTTTAATAGTGAACTTCCAGCTCAGGGACAGAACAAATCTCAAAGTATGACTTATACAGTATGTAGTAAAGCAACATGGAGACATAAACATCTTTATCAATAGCAGTTCATGGGAGTCAAACGTTTTAAATGTAAGGATTAATCTCAGGGGCCAGAGTCAGCCTGCGAGGAGTGGAGGGAGTTTGATCATGTAAATGATATACATATACTAACTGACAAGTGGTAATATAAATAGTGTATTTACTAGCAGGATGAGGATCGCTGTTTCTACAGTAATCAGTCTAATAATGGTGTGGAGAAGTGTCGCTGTTGGGGTGATCGCATCAAAGACACAACATGGATAAACAGTGTACAGTCTAACAGTCTTCATGGAGGGCAAACTATAATGCAGTGGCTATTCGACGTTCTCTCACAGGTAGTATCTGATGTACTCAACAGATTACTTTGTTTTTAGGAAAAATGTAAGTAGCGTGTAGTGGTTTTAGAATGACTTATTATAAATTACTTTCCTAAACATTAAAGTAATTCCTGTTGTAAAACCAGAACTAGTTTTCATGTTTATGTCTCACTCATCATAGTCACAACAACAGCACAAATTTTCAAGTGTGACGTATGTGGAAAAAACCACAAGGTGGAGACAAATGCACACGCTGTCAGAGTCCCTGCTTCAGTTCACAGGGATAAACAGTGCAGTACTAGAAACAGGACAGTGACAAAAATGTTGAGCAGGACACCTGAAAAATTACACCTATATGTGATTTTTTTTTTTTTTTCAACATCCTGTTTCAAAACCATGTGCATTATAATTCTATACTGACTAACGCACTAACATTCCCCAGGGCTAAAACTATGAAAACCTTCGGTCCTTTAATTAACTTTAAACTTTAATTACTTTAATTAATCCAACTTTGACGATTAAAACTGTACTTTACTGTCAAGCACGGTCTGTTTTAATCAGTTACTTGTTTTCCTTGTTCCTGCTGTCGGCTGAACTGTGCCACAAAGCAATGATGTTAAGCAGTAAGTATAGTTTTCTCAGTGTTCACACTAATTTGAGTTAAAAGTAAATGTGTCAATGATGCAGAATGATATTTGGGAGCCCTTGCTGAGGGTCACAACAGGGTCATTAAAAGGCCGAAGACAAATGTGTTGCAATGATTGTACAATGGCCCTATGCTTTGTAAGGTCATTATCCTTTGTAAGATCATTTTAATTTATTGCGCAAGAGCAGTTGTTCCCGGCCTGGGTAATTATGAGTTTTGTGAGTTTTAGAAATATTTTTAAAGTTTAGTTTCTCATCTTGTAACTGGTCCAAGGTCGGAGAGAGGATGAGCAGTAAAAGCATAAAAATGGCTGATACTTTTCACTGTTGGCAGCAGTTCATAATTTGAAACACAGCCCATGAGTTACAGTGTAATTATGTGGTATGAATGGTTCCAACTGGTTAGGGAAGTGAGTAATCATTTAGAAGGAAAGGCGTAATAAATACCACAAGTGTTTTTGTAAATGCTGGGTATCAACGGGATACAATACAAAACTGAGGTTTTGGGAAAATGGTGTTAACTGTGTAATAAAAGAGTTAGACTAAGGGGGGAACAGCCACACATTATATTACAGCCTGCATGGTTCTTACAGTGTAATTCAAAGAATTAAAATAATTACAAGGTTCATGCCATTTTTGATCCATCTACATCATCTACATAATAAATATAAAAGAAGCGACTAATAACAAAGGTGTTGAATTGGAGTGAAATAAAGGGCGGCCCGATAGCCTCAGAAAACTCTGTTTATTTTCCATACATTAATCATATTCATTCACCTTAGTTTAAAAGCACCGCTTTAAACAATTGTAACTGCAACTGATCAGATAATGTTGGTGATGGAGTTAATTAATGTTGAATAACCTTTATGATTATGGTTAAATTAAATCTCGTCAAGCGTGACGTGTAATTATTAAGGCGGTGCAAGTCAGACACTTCCTTTTTACACACGGAGATCATATATCCCCAGACTTTTGTTGCCAGTTTTGTGCCCTTCGTGAAAGTAAAATTTAAAAGTAAAACAGTTGTTCGTTCTTTCATTCTCTTAATCTTCTTCTACAATCATTTGTTGGCACCATGGTTCATACAACGTAGACGCTTAGGTTTAAGACTGTTTCACCATAGCATCATGAACATCTTGTTTCCACCCAGGAGCAAGACGATGACTCTTCTGAAACACCTAAAGAGGGAGGCTCAAAGTTCAAGAGGCGTAAACTGCAGGTCTCTGTGCAGATATCATTTGCTGTTTCTGAGGTGAATTTTTTCTGTTCTCTTGCAGCAGTAGGACTGGTACATTTCTCCTCAAAATGTTTGCTTATATTCTATATACCGTTGTTACGGGTTTGGCAATTTTGCCATTGTTGCTTTACGCGAGAAACCCTTATTTTTTAAGAGATTTAAATTACGCAATCACTGCCATTCAAATCGCCATACGCGTGGGCAAGTTCAAGAGGCAGAAACCTTTTTACAGTGTTTTGGACAGTTTTCTCGACAAAGTGGCGAAGCAGCCGGATAAGAGGTTCATACTGTTTGAGGAAAGCTCCTACACATACAGCCAAGCCGACAAAGAGAGCAACAAGGTGGCCAGAGCTCTGTCGACGCATGCCCAACTGAAGGAGGGGGACACGGTGGCCCTGTTCTTGGGCAACGAACCGCAGTTTGTGTGGATGTGGCTCGCACTGGCCAAGCTGGGATGCATAGCTTCTCTACTGAACAACAACATCCGATCCAAGTCTTTGCTGCACTGCTTCTCCTGCTGTGAAGCCAAGGTCCTGGTCATTGGTGCTGGTAAGCTGAAATCCTCCATGTGATCATAAAATAAATGTCAGGTTTTCTGCATTATTTATTTGCTGCACAACGAATACAAGGTGGCAGTGGTGTGTCACATAAACCTGCATTTATATTTCAAATACCAGTTCATGATCAGTACAGTCTTGTGCAGGAATTGAATTGTCCTCTTCTTTAATAGATTATCATTGATTTTATTTTTGTATCCTCCTGTGAATTTGTTCTCGGCTGATATGATGCTGATATCAATATTTGGGAGTTAAGCTTTAACTATATGTATTCTGATGATTACTTTCTTTCACGTAAACACATATCATGAACACACAGCCTGGATACTGACTCTTGTGTTATATGTCAGTTCTCTCTGGTGGACAAACTATAGAATACATACACTATTATTAAATTACCTCCAAACCAGTGTGACTTTCCTGTGCTGCAACTTCTTGTTACTTATTGGCCAACATATAAACCGATACCCATGTGTCTACACAAGGCTGACATCGGCCGACGTATTAGGGCAGACATCAGTCTAGTTCTAGTTTGAAGAATATTGAGAGCTACTGAGAACCAGAGTTGAATTCCTTGTTTTGCTGTTTTATTGTTACTGCATCGAAGCCTTCACTAGCTCTCTTCTGCCTGTGTGCGTCAGAATTACGAGGGGCCGTGGAGGAAGTGTTGCCCACTTTGAAGCAGCAGGACGTCCGTGTGTTTATCCTCAGTGATGACTGTGATGTGGAAGGCATTGAAAACCTCTCTGATAAAATCCAGCAGGCCTCAGACCAGCCTCTGTCTCCTCAGCTAAGGGCCAACATCCACATTAAGAGTCCCGCGCTGTACATCTATACCTCAGGAACCACAGGTGATCTGATGGCTTTTATTTCACCTTCCCTTCTAATCTGCTTTGACATTTTTAGTGCTCGGGCCCCCGAGCAACAGAAATATCACTATGCTACACCTGCTTCTAATGGCAATGTTGTCTGTTAGGTCTTCCCAAGGCAGCTGTAATCAACCACGAGAGGCTATGGATGGCATCTTTTCTTCAGTGGGTTGCTGGCGTACGCTCAGACGATATCATCTACATATACCTGCCTCTCTACCACAGTGCAGGCTTTCTGATGGGACTTTGTGGAGCCATAGACAAAGGTAACAAACCAAACAAATTGTACTAAACCATCAAAGAACTACAAAACATGATTTCCAGGCTGCATCCTGAGGTCCAGTTTATTAAAGGTTAAACTAACAGGTATATGACCTCAAATAACAGGCAGGTTGGCTCTTATTTTCACTGTTTGTATTTCAAAGTCCTAAAGTTCATAAGCTGAGTTATAACTTGTTACTGAAACCTGTGCCTCTTGATTTCTAGGCATCACTGTTGTTTTAAGGCGTAAATTCTCTGCCACTCACTTCTGGAATGACTGTAGAAAGTACAATGTGACAGTCATTCAGTACATAGGAGAAATTATGCGCTACCTCTGCAACAGCCCAAAGGTAAACCTCAGTATAATATCACATATGGTGATAATTAGTATTGTGCAAATGAAATACTTGAAGTTTGCAGGGGCTGCTATAATGCCTGCAGTCTGCTGTTTGTAATCTGAACAGATGGTGGACATTATGTGATGTTTATAATCCAAGTCTCACATCTGCCGCACTCTCCTCCAGAGAGACAATGACAGAGATCACAAAGTCCGATTGGCCGTGGGGAACGGGATAAGGGCCGACACCTGGGCTGAATTCCTGCAGCGTTTTGGGGACATTCGTATCTGTGAGTGCTACGGAGCGACAGAAGGAAATGTTGGCTTCGTCAACTACATTGGGAAAATTGGAGCAATTGGCAAAGAGCATTTTCTACACAAGGTCTGTTCTGTGCAAGACTTTTGCTGATACAGGGTTTCATTTCATCATTACAGTGTGAAGAGCATGTTTACCGAATTATGAGATACAATGTTCAAAACAAGTTCAGCCAGTATGTTTCATTGCTTTGAGCTGTTTTCCAGATGGGATATTCATATGCACTCATAAGGTACGACACAGAGAAAGAGGAGCCAGTCAAAGACTCCAGAGGCTTTTGTATTGAAGTACCTAGAGGTGAGCCAATCTCCTCCAGCGAATATGCCCTTCCCTTAATCTTTTAGCTCCCACTAATGCATACCCTGTGTTCGATGATTTTACCCGCAGGAGAGACCGGTTTGTTGGTGGCAAAGATCGGAGAAAGAACACCTTTCAGCGGCTACGCCAAGAACAGGCAGCAGACAGAGAAGAAGAAGCTGAGGGATGTGTTTGTGAAGGGAGACCTCTACTTTAACAGTGGGGACCTCCTAAAGATAGACAATGAAGGCTTTATCTTCTTTCAAGACCGCATTGGAGACACTTTCAGGTGTGTGGATGAATCACACTGATCAACTTTGACAAGCTGAGCAAATAATGAAAACACTGGGCCCACATCTGGAAACAGTGCTAGTGGATAGATAACAGTCTCAAAAGCAGAAAACAACCTGGAAAATAAGACCAAATGAATGACTGGAAACTGAATTGAAGATATAGGAAAACATTAAATTTGGCTTTATTCAAGATGAATTTAGGTAACATAATTTCAAATTTGAGCAGCTGCACGCACCCTGGTTATATGCTTGCTTTTTAAATATTTGATTCCCTGTAGCTGTTAATATTAGATATTAAGAATCTTCATTCAATTATAATTTTGTATTGTCATCTCTTGCAGGTGGAAAGGGGAAAATGTGGCAACCACAGAGGTAGCTGATCTTTTGCTCATGGTGGACTGCATTGAGGAGGCTAATGTCTATGGTGTGAAGGTGCCAGGTAATAATTACATTACTAGCAATAATTTCAGATGTGTAAAGGATGCACTCATCAGATGATGGTTATAGTGAGAGATACGTTTTAGTAAAAGCCTTTGGTCTGACCATTATGTCTGTTTGAGTTTGTGATTTTTAAAGATTCTGTAAAGTTTCACATGCATATTAATCATTAACCACTGTAATCATGAACCACATAAGATGAATTTGAAACAGCATGTATTTGAAATACTTGGGCATTTTCACTGCCAGAGTACGAAAGACACGAAGAGCTGTTTATGCTCTCGTTGTGAAATCCGTTCTCTTTTTGCCTTGACCTTGACTGATTAGGACACGAGGGAAGAATTGGAATGGCAGCACTAAAGCTAAAGGAAAGCATGGACTTTGACAGCAAAGCTACATATCGGCACGTCAAAAACCACCTCCCCAGCTATGCAAGGCCACGCTTCGTTCGCATACAGGTAAACACAGTCCTGCTGGATTTATATACGAGATTAGAGCATATGAAAAATCAGGACTTTGTCTAAAAATGTCTTGCAAGCGTTATATAACTATTGATTTCTGCTCTGGCAGGATGCACTGGCAGTGACCGGGACGTTTAAGCAAACGAAGGTGAAGCTGGCAGAGGAAGGCTTCAACCCTGCTGTCGTCACAAATCCTCTGTTCTACCTGGAGGACAACAAAGGCTACGTACCCATGACCCAGGAGATATTCAGCTCCATCGAAGAGGGAAGAATCAGGCTCTGAATGAGTTCAGTGTTTATTATTAGATCGTCAACCTCAAATATTACATTTGATTTTTAGGTTTTAGCTGATACAGGATGCCTATTAATGCTGGAATAACCTGCACATTGAGCGTGTCTGTGCAGCACATTTCATCAGCTACTTTACCTTCTGTGAGGAATGTTGTGCACTGAAATATTTCAAGTGATTTAATGTTGTTTGAAATACTTTTTAATAAAAAGATTTTAAAAACTTGATTGAAAATGAGCAAAGTAATCCCAAATCAATGATATAATTAGATAGTGATCTTCAATTTGAAGCTCAGCGCCAACACAGCAGTAAATTGTTTAATTATTAAATAGCTGAATTACTGTGTGTGTATGTACCTACTGTACACTGCTTTCAGGATCATTAGAGAAGCTTAGGTGCAGTGGCAGTTTCCAGCGGAGTGGGAGAGGGAGCTGTGTTGGCGATAGGAGAAGAAGACATACAGTTCATTCTCCTGCAGGTGGAGGACAAGTGTTTTTGAGCCGCCTGTGAAACCTTCAGGGGGCAGCACAGCGGGTGCCGACCACACTGCACCCACTGGTTGCAGAAACTGGGCACGCTGTAGAACTTGGTGAGCTTTTTCAGGACCTGCTTACCCAGCAGATTTGAAGGCATTTCTGTAACCTTAGTCAAAGGACTGGATGCTTGCGTTGATGGCGTGGGGAGAGCACCTGCAACATCTTTATGAGCAGGCCTTGTGTCAAAGTCGTAGCCGGACAGCGGCCCGACGTAAGTGTAAGGCAGAGGCTCGCTGTTGCAGCTAAGAGAGCGCATTGGTCTCCTAGAGCGATTCCAAGCCTTGTCAATCCACAGCTCCACTTGAGCTTTGTCCAGCATGGATGCGGCATCCTCTTTTTCATCAGACCTGGTGTCTGAGTTGGGGTCTTGGTTTTCTTCTGCTTCCATCACGTCGTCTTCCCCTGCCTTTGATCGGTCTGCGTTATTGGGACCCTGCGTCTCAGCCAGAAGAGTGGAAGCCGTTTTGGAGATGATGCCCCAGTCCTTAAGGATGTCATTTGCAGTAGTGAACTGTGAGGTCACCGTGAATCGGATGATGCGCGTGGTGTGAATGTCGGCAGGGATGAGGTACATGGTGCCTGACCGGGTCAGTCTCCTCAACAGCTCCTGGGTCAAAGCATTTCCTCCCTACAATAAGAAAATAATATATTCATAAACATCGCAGGGCCAAACGAGCTCAAAGCTTCCAAACAAAACGAAAGCATTTCCAGCAACATCAGTTTTAAGGTTTCCACTCTTTTTAATGATCACTGATATTGCTCTCACCTTCACCTGCGCTTGAGAAGAACCAGTCAAATAACTCACCTTTGAACAAGGTATGACTAGGTGACTGAAGTTTATACGTCTCAGTAATGATTAGCCAGTGAAAGATACGATGCCTAACAAAGAACTAACTTTAACACAAACATTTTTATAGTGTACTGATTAGATAGTTCAAAGTTGCACTACATACTTTCAGGCAGAAGACCACCAGGCCAAGGTGCCTCGCAGCAGGAACCTCAAAATTTGGGTCTCTCCTTATGTGAGACTCTAAGAGTTTTGCCATCTCGATCCCCTGAAAACAACAGAAAAACAAAATACACATTTAAATTCTGAAACTTTAAAATAATTATGGTCTTTGCCACATCAGAATTCTCTACAGTAAATAAACTTGCTAATTTGATCCTTATTTGATGATCCTGGATTTTATTTATCTCTACAATTATTTGCAGGAAGAGAACTGAATGCCTCTTACATGTCTGATATGAGCCTGGAGGTTTTTCAGTCCAAAGGAGCGCATGACAAACCAGAGTTTGAGAGAGCGGAAACGTCGGCTGAGGGGAATTTGCCAGTGCTGAACAACAGAGAGAAGAAGAATCACTGTTATTCGATTCAATTATTCACTATAATGGTTGAACATTTTATTTAGTGAAGGTGTGACATTATCATACCATAAAGTCAGTGGCTGCCTGTGAGTTTTCATGTCTGAGATAAACAGGGTCAACACTGAAGGTCTGTTGAAGCTTATACTTATCCTTTACCCTGAGAAAACAAAGTTCAACCATTTTACCAGCCAGCAACCATCCTTCATATTCACCTTTGATTTATTAGTTATTAATTCCAGATAGATAATGTTTATTTCTAAAGAAGGGCAATAAGGCTTCAGCGTTCTTAATCACCAGAAAGCTGTGCAGTCAAAATGCACCATCATCCACTTGGAAGGGTTAAAGACAAAAGAGTGGGCAAATTCGATGCCCTCCAGTGACCAGCGGAGCTCAGGACAGAAGTAGGCCGAGCCAGCATACGCAGCATCGACATGAAGCCACAGGCCCTCTTCCGCACCTGGAAGAACAACAGTTTCTATATGAGTATACTGTACTATAATAATACATGTCAGTGTTTGACTTTGCAAAGAGTGTTAGAGTAGACATCGCTGTGTGAGTGAATCTGAAGACATACACACTGGTCCCAGTTCAGATAGCTTGTCGAAGGCACACACTCCTGTAGTTCCCAAAGTCGCACACAGCTGAACAGGAGAGAAACAAAATCACATGGTTTTAATTATGTTTAAAAACACATATTGTGTGTACATAATTCAGTTAAAATCTTACCACTTACCAATTTCCATACTTTACTTTTTTTAGTTGTTTGAGTTGTTTTTTTGGGTTTTTTTTTTTTACCCTCTAGGCATCATCATTTCGGTTTCATTTCAATACACTGTCAAAGTGAACCAGCTCGTTGCAGAGGTGAAAGAACTGTATTAATCAGTTTTATCAGCAAAAAGTACTTAAGTAACAAAAATAAAAGTAGTAGTTTTGTGGTATTATGTCGTCTGTGACTGATATATTATCATACATGACATTAGTAAACAGTGTTAAGTCAAGTTTCTGTAAGCTTCATGACTCTTGATCTGGCATGAGGCATTTAGGAAATATTACGCTTTCAAAGCTAGTTGGCAGTATTGCGAAACGTGATATCAAAAACACTAGTATGATTCTTAAACTGCCCACAGAGGCACCCCCAACACCCTCATTATACCCACCCGTCCTTCGGTTTTGTATACGTACCATGAAAGGGACCAGTCCCATCCTCCTGTCTTCTTGTATGGCCTGTTTTAAAGTGTCTCCCCTCAGAGACAACTGCTCATCAGTGGGCAGAAACCTGATCTTCACCAGAGAAATCAGACCTGCCTTTTCCACTGATGAATGAGCCTATAAAAGCGGTCACTACATCAAATCAGTTCATCAGCTTATTTCATCACATTGATGGGGAACTACTGTAGAAGAAGCGGTTACACGGACCTGATCTGAAGCGTAGGCCACCAGCCTTGAATTTAGGAATGAGTCGTCCACTTCCTGGTCGACCTCGGCCCGCAGCTGCAAGATTTTGTCTTTCCTGGCTGCCAGCAGAGCAACCAGTGTACTCTCGCTGACTGTGCTCTAACAGGAGAGTCGAGGAGAAAAGGAAACTAATCAGCTCTCAGTTACCACAGAGACTGTTGTATAAAGGTTTTGAGTTTAAGATAAACAGATCAAGGTGTCATGAACCTGCAGTATGCCTCCACCTCTGCTGTCAGGATGGTGATGCAGGAAAAAGGAGGGGAGCCCCAGAGCTTTACACAACCAGTCCATCACATTCATTTCCAACTCTGTACATGCTGGGCTAGAGGCCTGTGCGAAACCAGTATCAATATCATTCATCACTGTTGTGACATTTTTTAAAGTGGAGCGAAAAAAAAAAAAAAGTGGGTTGTCCCCTTACCCAGGTGAATCCAACACAGTTGATGGCATCGGCCAGCATGTCCCCGAGCATAGAGGGCCATGAAGTCAGACTGGGGTAGTAGGCGTGCATATGAGGGCTCTGCCAGTGAACCACCTTCGGGGGGGAAAAGATGACAAAATACTTACTTCCTTGCTGTAGTTTCAAATGGCTGATATGATGATAGGCGACAATAGGAACTTACTCCTGGCATGACGACTTTCTCAATGTCGTTGAAGATAGTCTCCCAGTCCTCCGGCTCTGTCGGCGCAGTATCAGGGAGAAGCTCCTTCATGTAGCCGGGTTTCACATCTGGAATCACCCTCCTCTCCCTGATGGAGCCCAAGTACTGTGTGATGTAGTCCACCAGCTCCTTGCCTGATCAGGAATAGGTATTATTTGCAGTGAAATACAACATTAACACAGACAAAGAGAGTAGATATAGTGAAATGGACTCATGATTACCCCTGCGATTGTATTCCTCAGCCTGCATTTTTTTTTTTCTTTTTTAACGATGAGAGCTGTTTGAGTTACTTCGTTGTGTGTAACTTGTGGCTAGAATGATGCTTTGTGTATTCAGTAGCAGAGATCACAGACCTATATAGACCCTGTTGTGAAGAACACGCCCTAAATTGGTGACGCATTTGAACCACCAAAGAAATGCCCTCCACGTGTTCTTTCCATCATTGGGATTGTTGGTCATATCACCCATTGACTCCACACTTGCACCAAATATTTACCCTCATTTGGTGGTGATGGTTTACTAATTCATATTTCCGTGAAATTATATTGTATTAACCATAACGGGGCAATTCTGTATATCAAGAGTGTAATTGATTGCACGTCATTATAACTTCAATATACATCAGTCGCCCTGCACCCGAAATAAATTCTTTTGATGTGTAAAAAATGAGCTGAAAATGTCCCTGTGTAATTATTTCATGTCATATATCAGATTATAAACTTTATGTATCTGAAATGTATTTTCCATATGATATGTCACCATACATTTAAAATGTATCAAACACATCTACAACATATTGCAGCGATTCATTTAAATACATTACATATTTTTACTATATAAACTTGACTATAAGATCAATAGCTAATGTACAGTCGTATTTTGCAATATATTAAACAATGATCAAAATCATCTACTATGTTTCGTAAAGTATATTTTGATTCCTTACATTATCAGATTGCTAAAAGTCTGACTGATGCACTGGTACATACTGTATGTAGCATTTTACTGTTGTAACTGACTGAGGTGAAGCTAGTTTAATTACTTTACAATTTAGTCCAGAATCAGAATCAGAATCTGGTTTATTGCCGGTAGATTTTCAACATACAAGGACTTCAGTCCCGGGATCCAGTATAGGGTTTCAACCTAGGTTTAGGGTTGGGGTTCAGGCCTCCTCCAAAGGGTTACAGGGGTGGGGATGATCAGGGGAGGGCTGTAACTAACTACACTTACACTTACTTTTACTTGAGTACTGTACTTAAATAAAATGTTGAGGTACTTGTGGCCCAAGTATTAGAGCAAATGTTAGAGAATGGTCTGAAACATGAACCCAGATTTGTCTAGCAGAACATTGTTTTTTTCTGTCCTTGTATCTCTTATCTTGTGACCCTTTGAAGGCAGCAAACCCCTAGATTGGGAACCACTGGATTAAACTACAAAACTGTGTAAAAAGTAGTTCAAATAAGATCCAACTTGAGCAGCTGCTACAACAGTAAAAGGCTGCGTACACACTGGTGCAACAGAACTAAAAATGTAATTCATCATATCAGTATATTTTCGGTGAAATAATACTTAATACTTTGGCTAAATTTAGCTGATAATACCTCTGCACTTTTACTGAAGTAGAATTTTAAATGCATGACATTTACCTGTCCGTCTGAGTACTTCTTCCACTAACACTGAGGAGTTATGATTGATAATTATTTCCTACCCTCATTAATCAATGAGAGTAGGAAATAAATAAATAAAGAATAAAGAAATGAAGAAGAGACACAGTTTTACTGCACAAACTTCTTTCTTTTCTTGGACTTTTGCTTTTTTGTGAAATATTGTATATTGATAATATGACTTCTCTGGACCTCAGTTATTTAAATGAAATTATTATTTGTTTAAAATTACTCTTTGGTTGAAGTAGCGGTCACATATTTTGGTAAATACACAGAGGCTATTCCCTTTATTTCTTGCTGGGAATCAGATTGATACCACTCTTAGGCTTTATCTGTATGGTAAATATGTAGCTGGGGCCCGCTCTGCCATTTCCTCCTCTCATCTTGCCCGAACATATTACAGAAGATGACTGTTAGAGAAAATCAGTATTTGTATTGGATGAAGACCTTTTGCAAACAAATAGAGAGGTAATGTACAATGACTGAACATGCAATAATAGGATGAGGCAAACACGTCCATGTGACAGCTTATCTCTGCCTTTTAAACGCTGACAAAAGCTCGAGCAGCACCTGGACTGTTCACTCACTGCGCTCTTTACTTTGCATTGTGCTCGACATGTGCTAGATCTCATCTGCCTCTCTGGGGAAGCCAGTGGTCGGACACGAGTCTAACCGTAATTCAAACACACTAAGCACACATCTACAAACATACCAGGGGGACAATGATGAGAGGCAATCCATTAATTCTGTTGATTCAGTGAAGCTAATAAAGCACCAGGGGATGTTTATCCAAGCCATTTGAAACTGGTATTTCTATGAAATAATATTAAAACTGCAGGTTTAAAAAGTTCACTGGAATTTAATGTAGAAACCCACTATTGTTACATTAGTTATCAACCCCACCAAAGTCGATGTTTGCTGTTAATTTAGTCACATTTTAAAACATGGAAAGTATGTTTGTTTTCAACATACATAATAACTCACCCTAACCCATTTATTCCGCAGTTGAACTTAAACGCACAAGTTCTTTGAGTCTGAGCAATCTGACTTTTGATCAAACTGAAGGACAGCGGCAGGCAATGATTAGAGTAATGGTGTGTATGTGTGTGTGTGTGTGTGTGTGTATGTTTTAATACACAGAAATAAGTGCTATGTGACACTGGACACTGTGGACTATTGTGCGCCTTTCTTTACGTCTGGGAGTCCGAGCCTGATGAAAGCAGGTTCATAATTGTGCAATTGAAGCTCAGGCTCTGCATTGTGACATCAAAGTCAAAGTGCTTCGTGAAAGATCTTGTTCTGTTGCTTTCATTCAAATAGGCTGAATACATCAACATGACAACAGCCTACCACAAAGAAAACCCCAGGCTTGATAATACAAGCCTAAAGTCAGAAACAAAGAGGATGTGGCCACTTAGTTTGACATGAGGAGGAGCAAAAAAGACACACTCACTAATAGTGAGAAACCCAGGAGTGAAAAAAGGGAAACGGGAGCTAAGCATGCGTATATAAACTTGGCTTAATTGATTATTGATTAATTCATTTTTTTTAATTCAAGCCTTGTTACTGGAAGGTTGACTTTTGGACTCGTGGTATAAATCTGCAAATGGACAGTGAAAGAATACCACTAGCCCTTCCCTCATTACCACCACGAGGCGCCTGTGAACACGGACCTTATCCCCCAGCTGCTGCACTGGAACTGGGTAGAGGCCAACACATCAGATCGGTTGTAATGGGCAGCTTCCAAGTGTGGATGTGTGAGTGTAAGCAGTGCATTCCTCAAAAATTCCTGCCGCCGTATGTGTGATCATTTAATAAACACCTGATCATTCTGTAAAGGACTGATCCAGTTCACTATACTCTAGGTCATAACAAAGACCAGCAGCAGCTAGTATTGTGCAAATACACTTTGGAGTAATCGGAGGAGTATGGGAGCAGAAAAACGACTAAAGTTGTTTTCATCTTGTTTGCGTCAGCTGCAGAAACCCAATATGGGAGCGGCTCTGGCTCTTTTTATAATTACACCTTCAGTGCATTAAGTACACTATTACTGCTGAATGAATAAATTGTTTGATGGATTATTTATCATCTCCTCATGTTACTGAAGATGGTGAGTCACTAAAAATCGTTGCCAGCATTATTTTTCAGCAGTTACAGATATGCAAAAACAAGAAGTCTTTATAGGCACAGTACAGTATTATATAATTTTAACATGCTTACAATGATTCTTGAGCTGCTGGCCTCCCCTCATTAAACAAATGCACGGGTTCCTACACACACACATTCCCAAATACGTACATGGATTCGGACACCATGTAAGTTCACCGGTGATTTCCTGGGAATCAGCACTGTCATGGAGATACACCCCTGAGGGTGTTCTTCACAAGGGCCTCCTGTGATCAATCAGCCTTGTT
Source organism: Seriola lalandi dorsalis (assembly GCF_002814215.2). Lineage (NCBI taxonomy): Eukaryota > Metazoa > Chordata > Actinopteri > Carangiformes > Carangidae > Seriola > Seriola lalandi. The sequence goes on from NW_019524925.1 coordinate 411,483, forward strand.
ACGGCATAACAAGTGAACTGAGGGCAGCCCTTGTTGTAGACAACACCCCTTCTTTGTACTTGCAGTGGTTGTTTATTGTTCCTGTCAGTTTCTTTGTTTTTTTTTGTTCTGGTTGAGGGCCAGAAGATGAATCCATGTCGCCCCCCAAAGCTGTAAATATTGTTGTGTAATGGAACAACTCAGTATAAGACAGAGCTCTGCCAAAATTCGGATGCTGTGTTTCTTCCTGCTGGTCGTATATCTCAGTAAAGTGAGGGACATTCCACCAACCTTGCAGTTCTCAACTAATAATTTCCAAAACATGATCAGTTTACTATAGTGTTTTAACTAGTTTTACTGATGACAATAAACAATCAAAAGCTTCAGACAACTTAAATGACTCAGACTGAGTTATATTATTTAATATGTCCCCTGTATCAGTTTCAGAATAAGAGCAGGGTCAAATCCTGAGTTTTCACTTAGAATACTCTGGCTATCTGTTTTGTATATTGTACACACATCGATAGATTGTATCTTTAAGGTTTCTAAAATGTTGTTATTTATACTTCTGTTTACTGTTGCAACACTTTGGGCTGCATTTGGTGGAAACTGTTCATCTTAATTCTGCAAATAAAACATGATTCCAACAAAGTGATTCTCTTTCATTATGAAATACAGTAATACAGAGATAATTTCTTCTGGAGTAAATGTGACTTTCTTAAATATGCTTAGAATTTTTGTTTTGTTTAAATATGTTTGAAACACTTCATTTAAGATTACCCTAATAAGCACTACAGGTACATTGGCTTTAAATTGTATTTTTGTACAGGCATTGCAATGGATGCACTCAAGGGGTAAGTGGCCCCACTGAGACTGCATATGTTTATGCAAAGATCCTCTATATGTCTTTGGTATATGCATATGCCCATATTTTTGTGCTGTGCACCTGTGTACACATACTGTATACAGCAAAATAAAGCAGACATAAACATTTCATAAACAAGGAACATACAATACAGAAAGACACTATAGACTATAGCGTATAGACTAGTCTGTGCAAGGCAGTGCAAAGAAAACACCAGTACACATTGCAGGAATGCGTCTGACTGGTTTTGTGAACAGGTGAGGAAAGAATTTATGTGTCTGAAAATATTCAGACACATAAATTGAGCTTTAACCAATTAGGCTATGAATAAAAAGGATTGTGAAGGTAGTGGGCAAGGCAGAAGATGGGGGATTTTTTTGTTTTTTGGAAGTTGTCGGGGGGGGTGAGTATTGAGCAGGCAGAGAAAGTGGTAAGTGAAGTGTAAAGTGACCTCCAGAAGGTGGCAGTAATGCAACATTAAGGATTGCAGCTGCAGCCAAATCTCACAAACGAAGAAGAGGAGGAGGCGGAACAAGAAATCAGGAACCAGCTGTCAAAAAAGTAGCTGAAGTGTAATCAACGGATCAGTGAGAGGTAATTTTTTATAAATTGACGTTATCTTATCAAACAGTTGGCCACTATTTGTGAATCGGCATGACTTCCAGAGGATAATCTCTTTACTGGCGAACGTGATTATAGCCGTGACTACCGGTGCTGTAGTTGAGTAGCCTACAGTAGCTAACCCAACGCTTAACTGCGTGAGCTTAGAGCCTAGCATGCTAACTAACGTAGGTAGATTGCTACAAAGCTAAGTTAACATTTAATTAGCTTAATGGTGTTTATTTGAATAAATTTTGCTGTAAGAATTCAGTCTAGTAAACAGTTAGCTGACCGGCTGCCATCTAGTCAAGACTAACGTTAGCAAGAAAACTATTTAACGTTGTTGTCGTCATTGTTGACAAATCCTGCGCCAGCTAACTACAACCACAAGCTAACTAATGTTGGCTAATGCGCTAACACTGGGAGCTACTAAGTTGAATGTAACTTATTGACACCATGTCAAGTTTTTAGCTTAACGTATTATACTTCTACTAGTTTGGAAATACTACATGACAGGTAAAGATAAGTGTAAACTCAATTCGTTTAACTGATATCTCGCTTAGACGTCACTCATAAAAGGGGAAGCTAAACAGTAATTTCAATGTTAATGCTAACGTTGTTCAATACATGTTATTGGAGCAGGAGCAGCTGGATGTTTTTGGAAGCAGCGTGTGCTCACTTTATTTTGCTGTCACAGACATTTTTCCAGAGATGTCCAGAGCTTGTTTACAGCACTGACTGGTTGCCTGCCTGTAACTGAACACACCCGCGAAGATGCCTGCAGTGTCCACCGGGGTCAAAGAGCTGTATCTGTCTACATCTCTGGGAGACCTCAATAAAAAGGCTGAAATTAAGCCAGACAAGACAAGCACCAGAAGGTAGTCCTAGATTTCATGTTTCCCATTATAGTTTAGTCTACAAAACACCAAAACATTGTGAAAAATGCCCCTCATAGTTTCTTCAAATGTCTCGTTTTGTCCAACCAACCCAAAGATGTTCAGAAGAAAAGCATTAAATCAACACATTTGAGAAGCTGAAATTTGAAAAGTTTGGCATTTGTTACTAGTCATGCCCAACAAATGACTAAAACTAATGATTGTTTATCAAGAATAGTTGCAGATTATTTTTCTGTTGATTGACTAATCGATTAGTTGACTAATCGCGTCAGCTCTCTTTGGGTTTTATATCTAGTGGTATCAACCCAGGATGGTATATGTGACTTAATAATGTGACGACAGTGATATAATTAATCAAAAGCCATTTAGAACACACTCATAATAAAGAAGAAGTGTTTATTTGTATCTGCTCTTCTAGCATCATGAAGTCAGGAGAAAGAGATAGGGATAACATCCAATAAAGGTCCTCAGTCAAAAGTGAACCAAGAAATGGTTTTGAAAATATTTTATTTATTTTGCTGAGTTGCAGCTATGTTCAGAGTGCCTGCAAAATCTTCAAGGCGGCAGAGGAGTGTCGTCTGGACAGAGATGAGGAAAAGGCTTATGTACTGTACATGAAGTATTTAACAGTCTATGACATCATCAAGAAAAGACCAGAATTCAAGCAGCAACCGGTAAAGTTAATAATTGCAAAACTGTAACTTCTTTCTGAGTATTTTTATTACCAAACTAAAGATATAGTGGAAATGTGCCTATTTTAAATAACTATTTTCTATTTAAATGAATAAAGGAGTATTACATGACCATGCTTGGGCCAACCAGCTTTAAGAAAGCCATTGAAGAAGCAGAGAAGCTTTCTGAAAGCCTTAAACTCAGGTTAGATGCTTTGCCTGTCTTCAATTGTACACACTGAATACACATTGTTGATGCATGACTTGCCCATGAATATATGACATCAGAACAGAATAGAAGTATGTTATTGCATTTTTTCTGTTTTACTCAGCTAATGTTTACATTTCTTAACAGGTATGAGGAAGTTGAGGTTCGAAAAAAGCTTGAGGAAAAGGAAAGACAAGAGGAGAAGAAAAGAAGGGAAGAAATAACAGAGAAAGCTGGTGGGCGAGCCTCTCCAAAAGCATCATCGGCAAACAACAAGGACAGCAAAAAGGTAGAAACAACAAGTAATGCATATACTGTCATGGTATCTGTGTATTAACACACATTCATGTGTGGCAGACACTTAATTACAATGAAACGTACCACAGTATGAGTATATGTACATACTATGTACAAATAATTTGGGTGGTTGAATTGAATTTAGGCCAAGTACAGTGATTATTGTCCCTTTTTAAATTGAGGCATAGTTAAAACACCAGCCCATTTAATAGTCAAGTAGAACAGTCAGGATTATGTAAACGCAATCATAAATTGGGTCACCCTCACAAAAGACCTGACCTATAGCTGAGAATAAATTAGAAGTTTTTCAAGAGGATATTAGGCTGTAGTTTCAGCCGAGTAAAACTTTTACCACGTTTGTGTGCTTTTTGGGAAAACTGTATCAGCTTAAAACAATCATACCTTTTCTTGTAATCTAAATGAGCATGGCTGGGTTTTATATGAATTTATACCCACTGAATTTCAACACTTTAAAGTCTGTAGTTACCAGTAACACTAACAACAGTACTAGATTGATAAGCAAATATTTGAATGGCACTTTTGTAAGTAATGGTATTCTCTTCTCATTGAAAGTTATTTTATGTAAGGAGAAGATAACCCAAATGGAATCATTCAAATCAATATTGTTCATGTATTAACAAGATGATTGATTCAGCACCTATTTTTCATGTTTGTATGTCAGGTAAAAGGAGAGCAGAATGAACTGAAGAATGCAACCTCAAAAGGTAAACAGAATAACCCCAAAGTAATCTGATTCACCTGTATAATGAAAATCATTCTGTAGTATAAAGTCATTTGCTGCCATTATGTTTAGTCCTTAACCCAAAGAAGTGTTTTGCAAATAGTTTTTACAGTTTTTGTGTTGATTTAATGACCTTTATCTGATAGCTGCTGTGCCAGCTGGTGGAATCACAGCTGAGAAACTTTTCCACATGATGAAGGACCAGACGATTACAATAATTGTTATGGATGCACGCAGCCACAGGGACTTTGAGGAGTCCCACATTCAGGTCCCAGCCACGACGTGCATCAGCGTGCCTGAGGAGGCCATTAGCCCAGGGTGAGAATGGGGTTTGGACAAACGGCTTCATACCGGTTTGCTTCATCTGACACTGCATTTGTAACCTGTTGATAACATGTATTAATGTTTTATCTTATCTCCTTTTGTTAACTTATTTTTCTGTTCACTCTGCTTGTGTCATGAACTATCAAACGATTAAAGAAAAAGTGTCAACTTCTAAGCCTGACCTTCTGATCTGGATTGTCATGACTTTTCAGAATCACTGTGAATCAAATCGAGACAAAGCTACCAGATGTGTCCAAAGAGCACTGGAGGCGGCGGGGATTTGTGGACTATATAGTGCTGCTGGACTGGCTCAGTTCAGTCACTGACCTTACACTGGGTACCACCTTGCAGAGCCTCAAAGACGCCCTCTATAAGGTAAATGGAGAGGTGGGCTGGCATTTGTGCTCTTGCTTATGTGTGACTCTTTCCTGTAAGGTACAATAATGTGTTTGCACACTCCACAGTGGGACAGCATGACCATCCTGCGTAGTGAGCCGCTGGTGCTAGAGGGTGGCTATGAGAACTGGCTGTTGTTTTACCCCATGTACACAACCAACGCTAAAGTTCGGGCCCCCAGGCAGAATATTATCAGCACCCTCCCTCAGTGTGAGTATCACTATCACACCTGCACAACATACACGTTACAGGTTTGGCACGCTGTATTTATCAGGCCCTGGTCAGCAGCAGTACTAATGCACCTGCATACAAAAATTATGTCATTTTAGGAATTTATGAAAGCAAGTAAATAAAAAATTTTGATATATTTTTTGGGCATGGATGTTATCAAAATTTCATACCTTAGGCTTTTCAGATTCACCAAAAGTATTTACTGTATTTCTGAACCTCATGTCCCACACTATGCTTGTGTTTTTTGTTACTGATCCTGTCTTTCACCTTAAAAACTGTATTTGCAAATGAACGTTTGCGTTTACTATACTTTGGCAAAGACAGTTGAAATGGCTCTTAGATGAAATGCTCCTAAAAGAATGTGAATATCGTATCACCTATCGAATGTCACCAGAAGTTTTAGTCTTCTGAGAAATGATTCTTCCTTATATTTATGTATTTTTTTAATGTATTTAACAGTGAACTTCAGCTACCCATCCCTAGAGGAACCAAAGCCTCCGACCCCACCTCAACCTGAGCCTGAGGTCACACCTGAGCCTCAGGAACCCTCAGTTCCTGTGCTGGTGAATGGGGTGACACCAGCTGACCCCCCCACATCTAAAACTTCCATGGTTACTGACAGGTTGCCAGACACTGTTGACTCCCCGGTTAAAGTGTCCACAAATTCTGGTCTAGACCTTAGTAAGAGGGGCCCTGCAGGAGGCACATCACCTGCAACAGCCAAGACCACACCACAGGTATTGTATCAACCTTGATAACTATTAAACCTTTTGTAGAATACAAAATATTTGTGTCTAAATATCACTCATGTTTTCACTCTTGTTCTCCCAGTTTGACCGTGCCAAGAAACCGTCTGTCTGGGTGTCAGATGAGTCTAAGCCTAGCCAAAACGGTTCAGCGAAAGACTCCACCCAGAATGGCCCATTTGTCCCTGACCGCTCAGCCAAACCATCCTTCGTACCCAACACTTCTTTGTCTAAAGAAGAACAAAGTCAGATACACTCAGAGGCGGTGGCAGTGATGGGGAAGGCAAGGCAAGAGCAGGAAAAACGCATCCAGGAGCGTCGTTTAGAGGAGGAGAGGGAGGAAAGGGAACAGAAGGAGAAGGAGCTGAAAGAGAAGCTAGAAAGAGAGGAAAGCGAGAAGAGAAAGAAGGAAGAAGAGGAGGTAGGACGTCAGGAGAAAAAGAGACTGGAAAGGCAGAAAGCAGAAGAAGAGGAAGACAAAGAGAACAGGTCGTGGGAAGAGAAAGAGAGGAGGGGGAAAGAGCAGAACTCGGACACACCCTCGAAGAGTATGTCTCTGGATTCCCCTGCTCCCAACCATATTGTTAACGAAATTAAGGTGAGTCCTTTTCTGTCGGTGTTTGTTCATTAGAGACATTTACAACGTAGTGTCTCAGATCTGTGGATAAAAAGGAACTTGTGGAATCGTTTTACATTCATGACAATGAGATCACAACGTCGATATCAGTGAATTAAGTTTCCATTACTAATATAGATGCACATTGACCACAGTTGGGCAGTATCAGCTGAGGTCAGGAGACCAAAGTCGGCTCAAAGGCATTTAGCCATTCAGAGTGAATGCCAACCTGTGTTAACGTGACACTGTCAGTGTGAGGAGTATATGACCCAAACCCAAACTTGATAGTTAAATGCAACAACAACAACAACATATGAAATTTAAATCTGTGCTTGTGAAGAAAATACTGGAGAGACAAGTTAGTGTTGTAGACATTCTCAGGTTTGCTGATTTCAGCAGTTATCTTTATTTATCTATTCCAATCAGAATTTCCATTATCAGCAAGGATGATTGTTATATGAGTCGTTCAGTTTTATTGGTGAAGAATGTCAGACTGTCGATTACATTTGACTTCAGAAATGATTCCTTTTACCCTTACCATGAAACTCGCTCATGATTAATTTCTGTAGCATACCTTTAAGTGAAGTCCGTGTGACTGTGTGTTTATTTCACAGAGGGAGCCCTTGACCAGAGCAAGGAGTGAGGAGATGGGTAGGAGTGTACCAGGCCTTCCAGACGGTTGGATGAAGGTATCTGATGTTTAAACCTGAAATATGTTGAGTCATTTGGAGTCATCGAAGATGAAAGTTTAATTTAAAAAAAAAAAAAGAAAAAAAAAAAGCTTACGTTTTAATTGAGAAGCAATTACTTCCTTATGCCCGATTGTTAGTTTTCGTCTAATGTTCTCTTTCTTTTCATGCTTACCCCTCCATTTTTGGCTAGTTCCTTGACACAGTGACGGGGACCTACCGATACTACCATTCCCCAACCAACCGGGTCCACCTGTATCCTCCTGAGGTCACTGTTCCACAGACCCCACCCTCCACACCACCAACAGTTAAACAGAAACCAACACGACCAGCTGAGCCAGACGCCAACCGTGAACGTGAGCGGGAACAGTCTAAACTGAAACGCTCCTACTCCTCCCCTGATATCAGCCAGGACCTGAGAGAGGAGGCCCAGAAGAAGGCCACTGCCCCGACCACCGCCGCCGTCATACCAACCATCAACAGAGAAACCAAGTATGGCACACACATGTTTTATCATACATGTTTTCTGTTTTTTATCTCTAATTTTTTACAATCAACAACAACAGTAATATGTAATCTAGGTGTCAAAACATTCACTTTTTCACCAGCCAGATTTAGATTAGATTTAATTGAGATACATGCAGTATTTTTATATGCACTTCACTGGATCAATGATTACTGAATTCAGCCCCAAGTCTGTTCCAGGATTTTCCAGCCACTATGATAAGTGGACAATGTCCTGCATCTGGCACCTTGTGATAATCTAGCTGCACTGTACTCCTTCGGATATATTACACAATGTATTTCCTTTGGTCTTATCTCTGCAGATACCAGTCTGGTATTTTCTAATTGTGCTCCTCTGTTCTCTAGACCTGCCACTGCTAAAGTCTATTCTAAAGTGGAGATTGTGCGGCCTTCAGCTGCCAAAATTCGCAACCTGAATCCTACATTTGGAGGTCTGGGTGCATCGCTGACCGGCCTTCGTAACCTGGGAAACACATGCTACATGAACTCCATCTTGCAGTGTCTGTGTAACACTCCAGCCATGGCTGAATACTTCAACAATAATTACTACCTTGAGGACATCAACAGGTCAGCGCCCAGATAAGTTGAATTACTTTCCATGTAGGATCATATCTGAGGGGAACATGGAGCATATCTTTCTCTGTTCTCTTCCTCTGCCAGGTACAACGTTCTTGGTCATAAAGGGGAAGTGGCAGAGGAGTTTGGTGTGATCATGAAAGCGCTTTGGGGCGGTCTGTACAAGTGCATCAGTCCGCGTGACTTCAAGATCACCATAGGCAAGATCAACGACCAGTTTGCTGACTATGACCAGCAAGACTCCCAGGAGCTGCTGCTGTTCCTCATGGATGGACTCCATGAGGACCTCAACAAGGTAGTGCGCACACTTGTTTGATGCAACTCAAGCACATAATCACCGTAAACTTTGTGTGGCATAAACTAAACTCCTCACAAGATTTCCATATCTGCTAGGAGCAAAAGAAACAGAACATTTGAAAAGAAATATTAACATCTAAATATGCTAGAAACATTCAGTAACTTATTCCTTTCAGCCATGGCTTTCTAAGGCTTGCTTTCTACTACCCCTGTATATTGTTGCACATTTGCCTGTTTACAATAAAAACAGTCTTTTATTATTTTCCTTCTTTCTGTTTTTTTCACTGGGTTTCATTTTGATGGCAAATTAGAGAGTAAGTAAATAGCTGTGTGTCGTTGGTCCTCCTGCAGCAGTGTGAGTGTGGTGTGTCTGCATCTGTCTGGTCTGATGCTCTGTCAGAACCTCTGTGCATGTAGACCCAAGACATGCCTCATTGCCTGTATTGACTGATTTTTACTGGCTTCATGTGCATTGGAATGGGGGAAAAGAAATAGGTTAATTTGTAAACAAAAGACAGAAAAGGACCATTTCCTAGCTTGATATTTACTTTGTTTTGTTTTTTTAAACTCGCTAAAACATCAACACCACACCTGATTGTTTTCCAAAGACAATTTTGTAGGGAAGGCCATTGATAAGCTGTCAGAGAATAAGAACAGGGTGCACTGTCTCCACCTGGGGTTGAGTTGGAGTAGTACATCCACCCCATCTTTTATATTTAAAGGATGAGGTGCCAGTTAGGGTGTAACAGCTGATGATGTGCATTTCATCATGACACACTCTCCATCTCATCACTTCCCTTTTGTGTGATGTTCAGCCCTGTCTGCCATCCGGCTGGCCCCGTCCCAGTCCACTTTGTTTCTCCAGGCTAATTGATAATTCAGTCTGACTAATTAATGAGATATTAATTAGCAAGTGTTAACCTGCATCTCGTATCCTCCTGCCTATTTTACTGAGACTAAAGTGGCTGAACTGCATGCTAATGAAGGGGAAAGAGATCAGAATGGTGTTGAATACAAAGTTTGTTACGTCAAAATTCGGTCTGTTTTTCCACTTCTAAATGCAATACTATTAGTATGGCCAGTATATTCTGTATCTGCCATCAGTCACTGACCTTTATTGCCATCACGAAGGGAGGTTTTACTTGCATCTAAAGCTGCAGTTGTTCCTGTTTACCATCATGTTGTTTTTCCCTCTGTGCTGTCAGGCGGACAACAGGAAGCGGTACAAGGAGGAGGAAAATGACCATCTGGATGATCAGACAGCAGCTGACCTGGCCTGGAGCAAACACAAGCTGCTGAACGAGTCCATCATCGTAGCACTGTTCCAGGGCCAGTTCAAGTCCACCGTGCAGTGTCTGACCTGCCATCGCAAGTCCCGGACATTTGAGACCTTTATGTACCTGTCGCTGCCTCTGGCCTCCACCAGCAAGTGCTCCCTGCAGGTCAGTCAGACATTAAATTCAGAAATACCCAAATTCAGGTTAAATCCTTTACCAAGGTCTTCATTTTTGTTGAGCAGTGAAAAACATTTGAAAAACATTTGCTTTGTAATATTATAATGTTTGCTGCTTCTTGGCAGGATTGTCTGAGGCTGTTCTCCAAGGAAGAGAGGTTAACCGACAACAACAAGGTGTTCTGCAGACACTGCAAGGCCCACAGAGATTCTACCAAGAAACTGGAGATCTGGAAAGTCCCACCCATTCTCCTGGTGCACTTAAAACGGTCTGTAGAGATTTAAGCCTTAGTAAAAAAAAAAAATTTCTAAAATATTTTTGCAAACTCAATTTTCACAGTTTGGGACATATAATTAAGAAACTGATTAAAAATTTTACTTCTGGCTGATATTTCTTGACCCTTTTCTTAGTGTTACCATATTGACTCACCTTTTCTCTAACTGGTGTTATTTCTGCAGATTCTCCTATGAGGGTAGGTGGAAGCAGAAGCTGCAGACATCTGTAGACTTCCCTCTAGACAGTCTGGACCTGGCGCAATATGTCATCGGACCCAAGCAGAGCCTGAAGAGATACAGCCTTTATGGAGTTTCTGTAAGTAGAAGTGAAAGTCAATTCTGTTGGAAAGAGGCCAAGAGACTTCAGTCTTATCTCGTACATCCTCCATGAACCAAAATGTAATAACTAAAATATGTACTGAAGAATACAAACTTTAGAGGACAAGAGGTGCAGATAATTAAATATGATTATCTAGCTGTTAAGAAAACTTAACTTTCTTCTCTTCCACTACCAGAACCACTATGGGGGTTTAGATGGCGGCCATTACACAGCGTACTGTAAGAACGGCGTCAAACAGCGCTGGTACAAGTTTGATGACCACGAGGTGTCTGAAATCTCCACCTCCTCCGTCAAGTCCTCCGCAGCATACATCCTGTTTTACTCCACCCTGTGATGGAGCTGTAGGACATGAAGAGAGAACACTACACCAGAGCGTCAGTGCTCAAGCCTAGAGGTTGTCTTTTTTTTTTTTTCCTTTTTAAAATCACAACTGAGGACCTGGTGCACGTAGTTGCGGATTAACTAGTCGTGTGTGCACGCGAGGACGTACTCGAGCGAGTGGCCGCCAGATGCGGTCTGTTCCAGATCGGCAAATGGTGCAGACACACTGTGCAATGCTTCAGCTACTAGAGGACCCTATAGCTGTTAAAACATGCTGTCTGTTCATATTACTGATCATCTAGAGACTAAAAAGATGCTCCTTTTGACTTCTATACCTTGGTGGTCGTGTTGTAGGGCTGACAGCTGGTTCCGATGCTCTTCACTCTCTTTTCTGTTGCACTCAGTGTGGATGGCCGCATTGCAGAACCGATCTCCAGCTTTCTTGTACTGTGTATACACCAGGGCTAACAGTTAGATGGCATGTACATACTTACCAATGCTGATGTTGCACAAAAAATGTAAATACTCGAGGGCAAGGTGAATATCTGTTAAGTGACCAAATTATTTTTTTCATTGAAAGTAGCAGCCATCATAGTATCACCATATTCATAAAGACAAACTAAGTGTTTTAGGGGTTTAACTCTATAGCCTTCTGATGATTGACAGGATCTCAAAGGGGATTGAAGAGACTGTGAGTGTTGAATTTTTCATTCTCGGGAGTTGAGATTGTTGCTTGTTCATATTAGCCATCTTCTTGCACTCACACAATATGCAATCAGTTTAAGTTGATTAGGTAGAACACATTGTTTAACAGCAGACATTAATCCGCGACTGAGAATGCTTTAAGACAATACTGATGCTGAGAGCTTGTCCGTCTTACTCGGTCCAGCCAGTGACGGAAAAACCTACCTGCTTCTATAAAGTTTGTTGTACAATTTATTCTCAATTTAAACATACTTAACTCTTTACATTATGATATTCAAACGCAAGAACTATTTAGAGGAAATATTAATGGGATACGTTGGCATCTTCCTTGGCTTACACCAGTGATGCTGGTTTTGAAGTATCGTTTGTAGGAGGTTGGATTCTGATTTATTGTGATTTACTGTGTTTAGTACAGACCCAGAAGAATATGAAGACATGAGAAATTGACCTTATTCACTTATACGAGTGCATTAGCGTCAACATTTGCTGCCTGACTGACTGACTGACCGACCGACTGACTGACAAGAGCAAGCACAGATTATAGTGATATTTTTTCTGAACGGACCAGAAATCTGAGGAGGCAGAATTTGACTCTACTTCCTGACTACAGTTTTATTGCCTAGCATGAGATCATAATGTTTTCTTTTTACTTGTACATGTTGATTTTATTTCTTATTGCTCTAAAAAAATTTGTTTCAGATATAATGATTATATTAACCTCAAACAACTCATATGACTATTTATTAAAACTGCTTCAAATTAGTGTTTGTCTGTGTGTGAATGAGCATTTCAAGATATTTTCAGCAAGTGTTCAGTGTTGCCACAAACAACGGTGACATCCTGAATGAAGCCCTGGTCCATTCATCGTCTTATGTCCCTGCGTTAAGTGACAATACAGAATACAAATATTACACATAGTCGTTTGGCCATAATGGTAGCACACCAAGCAATGGTAGTACTTGTAATTTATTTGAAGTACAAGTATGGAGAAGCCAGCAGACGAACAAGCGTCACAGACGTTTCCTGGATACAGGTCTACTGATGAGGAGCAGACTCGAAGACAGTTTAAATTAGCATTAATTAAGATGGGGGAGATAAATAAGGGAAATGGATGGGGGAGTTGCAAAGTCCCCTAATGGGTTTGGTCTGTTGGATGTAGACCTCAGAGTCCATGGATCTTTGGCTTTTGGAAACGCTTGCGGCTGTAGAGCAACAAGTATGCATTTGGAGATTGCACAAGACTGTCCTGGACCTCTCTGACCACTGAGTCGTCAAAACAGTGCCAGGTCTGGGTCAAGGCGTTGTGGCACAGAGCTGTATAATGACCCATGTTCAGGTGACCTGCATGGTTCTAGAGAATGAGAATGAGTTAATTTGCATTAAAAAATCCCCCAGGCAGATAGAAATCAGAAACAGTGACAAGGTCAAAACGCCATTGCTTAATGTTTTAGCTAGTGCTTTACACAGTCTGGACTTTAAATGTACCCATTATATAAAAAAACAAATCAAGGCGTGACATAATGCCATCCTAAAATAATATGAAAATAAAGGGGAATGAGTTACTACATAACAAAACAAATCCAAACTGTCATAGAAAACAACTGCTACTCATGATTAACTCATGACAGACTGTATTTTTGGCCTAAGGCTGTTACATGTGCACATCTTACTTCAACATCTACCTACCAACAGCTTCCAGATTTGAAGTAATCAGTGGTTATTGGCTGACAGAAATTACTGCTGTCAAAACTGCCATCGATTCAAGAAATAATTTAGCAACTACAGTTCCTAATATATTTGTGTGAGCATGTCTCTTTACTCACCACAACAGCATATAGGCGGTATGAAGAATATGAAGTGTTTTGTACTGAGCTGGATAGAAACGGGCTGAGGTCGAGCCTCATGGAGAACGCAACATTGGTCCTCAGTTTCACCTGGTTCTTCCCCTTACAACCAAACCTACAGTGGAGAGTTCATTGATTTTAAGACGATGTCATTGGTTTACAGCTACCACACAACATGAGCTCTCAAATATCTCCAGGGTATTTAGATGTTGTAGCTTTTCATAATAGAATACATAACTCGTATTGGTGCATAAAGAATGCATGACTTGTTGAATGAATGCATTCATGTACATGTTATTTATAGTGAAGATCTGGCACAGTAAACATGAACTCACAGTTGAGGCATCCATTAAATAAAAGGTTGGCGGTGTCATGACACTTTTCTAAGGCATGTAATGTTATTTGTGAGTGCATAAATAAGTACCAAATGGAGATTATCTTACATGCAAACTAGAAGTTGATCGCGGATAAGAACAGAGCAAAATCCCCCTAGCAGTTTGCAATGAACTGTCTTGTTTCTGATTAGTGATGATTATATTAGACACTACTGTTAACTGCTGTTGTCTAGGTCAAGAATGATCTTTCAAACTAAACCTTTTAGCGAACAAGGACTAAAACTCCTTAAACTGCTTCGAATAAAATGGAAATTTGAACATCTACGTTCTGTGGCAACTGGGCAAAATTCACCTGCTTATGAAGATCATGTGACACGATCGAAAGCACCAGACCAGATGTTAAGTGGACTTTTAGGTGAGATTGCTTTATCAGCGACGTTTATGTATATTACAGATTTATGTCTCATACATTCATTCAGCATAACTAAAGAAAGACAAGAACTTAAAGCCTCACGATCAAGTGTTGCCTTAACATATGATGCTATGTCTCTACCCACCGTTTCAGGTGCAGCATCAGGATCTCAGGCGGTTTGTCCAAACAAGTCAGGACGGCCGTTTCTCTCCTCAGCCCGCACACTGAACACAGCATCTGCTCTGCCCCCGTCAGGATAGTCTGCTCGAAGAAGAGCGACAGGCAATCCTGCTCAACAAAGAGACAGAAGGAAGGTGAGAAAGCAGGGAACGGTAAGGCCAAGACCACCAATATTTAGAATATGACATGCATACAGTCTGGATGATATTTTAGTGGTGCTAAACGGGAACTGCAAACAACTGCAGCTGTTAAAAGGTACCTGAATGGAGCACTTAATGATGTCTGTTGGAATTGGTAAAGACAGTACAGTGAAGGCCTGTGTGCTGTGTCCCTGAAGTTTGCAGTGCATGCAGAGGGTCATGTAGCTCAGCTGGCCCTCAAACAGATGTGAGACAATGGTAGAGTCAATCGCTGCGGCGGCACAGTTTCTATTTTGGTCTTGTCTCGGCCGTCGTATGGAGGATCGCATCTGTTGCTTTGCAACCTTGTAAACACACACGCACACATGCACACACAGATTTAATCTCTCTGTAACCGTGTGGATTTACCACAGAGAGATACATGGTGAGTGACAGTGCAGACTTGACGGATTTCAACGCACTTTTTTGAGGTTGTCATGAAGTGCATTGAGGAGCAAGAGCAGCAGTTCCTGGGCGTCTTGCTGGGAGTAGTTGTTGAACTGGGGGAGGATGGAGCACAGCACTGATCTGGCCTCCACAGGGGCGCAACTGGAGCTCCTTCCCAGCCACATCTCCTCCAGCAGGCGGACAAACGCCTCAGCCACCCGGCATTTAGACCTGCATGAGCAGAGGTTTAACCAGTGGGAAAACAGACTTGTCAACATTCAGTGGAGTCAGAAAGAGAAATGGTGGGTGGTCTTAACCTTGCCAGCTCCTTGCGAGTGTCCTGATTAAGGAGGTGCTCCACGAGGGGCACGGTAGAGCACAGACACTGCAACACAGCATTTAAGTAGCAGGAGTTTCCGGAGTTGTTCAAACCACACACTCCTGGTGTGTTCCACCCCTGCAGCCTCACTGCAGAGCTGCAGCCTCTTCTCTCACTCTCCATCGCCTCACCACAGCTGGTAATGTTTGCCCTGAGAGAGCAGTGACAGAACAGACCACATAACTATCTCTGATTTCTTCTGCAATCTCACACAATGTATACAGACACAACATTAAAAACAATGTAGGCTATTATCAGAGAGATTAACAGTACATACTGTACGTTGCTTCTTGTACAACTGTCTCTTAATTAAATGAAAAAAAGTACAATATCCTGAGAGAATGTAAATCAATATTTAATTGGTTGAACATTCATACTGATCTTGCAATGAAATTAATTTAATTCAAATTAATGGAGTCTTCTACAGTTGAAAATATTTTTATAGAGCGAATGCTTTTAAAAAAAGAAAGTTATCACTGTATACCTGTTTGGCTCGCCATCTAATATTGTGCAGACTATTATTCGCTCGAGTTGAAACACTATACGACACAGTAAGACTAACCTTTGTTTCAGAAGATTTGTTGAGCTTGTCTCTTGGTATGAACTGCTGTTTAGTCGTGGCAAAACAGGCACAGTGACACTGCTGTCCACGGCCAGCTGAGAGGCCAGAGTCCTGGTGAACTCTGTCAGGTGGACCTGCCTGCCTGAGCTCTGGCTCTGCAGAGTGTGGAGCACAAATGTGTTGATGCAAATCATGTGTAGTGCCACCCAGAAGCCCGACAGAAACACATCTACCACTGATCGTTTCAGGTCTGACAGAGGAAGTAGAGCAGGTCCGGTCCAGCCCTGCAGGTGGGCCACAAGTTGAGGCAATGAGTCCTCGGATGTTCGTCTCCGCTGATGTAGCTTGACTGGTGGACATGAAGATGACGTTGGGTCCGTGACTCGATTTTTAACAGTGGGAACAAAATTAATATTGACCCCGAAGCCAGAGAATATGTCCGTGAGTCTCCCCTCCATCCAGGCAGAGCTGTCCAGCTGAACCAGGTGTCTGTGGCTGCAGAAAGGTCTCAGCAGGTGTTCCACCACCTGCGCAACTACAGGTTTCCTACTCCGCCTCTGAAGCTGCTCTGGACAGTACAGATACATGTTACAGACAAACCCTGAGCTCAAGTCACAGAGGAGGGCAAGGTTGAGCGGGCAAGGACCCTGCTGGTAGGAAAGCTGGTATTTCTTCACGGCCAGGTTTTGTCCAGGTGTGTATAAGGCCTGGTAGCGCCTGGTTATGTGGCTACAGAAAGCAGAGAGAGCTTCCAACTTGTCTCCATCCTCCAGCCTGGTCAGAGACAGGAGGTTGGTGTGGAAGCTGTTTCTCTTCAGGACACCCTGCCACCCATCCAGTTTTAGGGTCAGCTCTGACCCAAAGCTGCAGTTGTCTCCTGCAGACAGCCCGTTCTGTAGGACTATAGAGAACCATGTTAATGCCTCGGCGTACTCCTCCTCAGAGAGGTCTGTGCTCTGCTCTCTGCTCTGGCTGTATGACGGGCGCTTGGCTCCTGCCTTCACACCAACAGCTCTCCTGATCAGTTCCCGGACAGCTCCTCTGTCCAGCACATCCAGCAGAAGCTCTCTGGCTGTATAGTAAACCTGGTAAGTGGGGCCGCTCTGAATCCTGGTGAGTGGCTTCACTTTTTTGGACTTGAAGATATTTGGTAAACAGAGGCTGTCCACCTGGGTATCTCTGAGCAGCTCATCCACTGGGTGGCACTCCTCTGACATCCAGGTGCACTCCTTCACTGACAAAGCCTTTGCCTTCATCTAAGTCTAGGAAAAAGTTAATAGTAAAAAAATAGTAAAGGCTTCTCTCACAACAGAGACCTCTGATCTGAGACCACTACGACATGGCTTAGAGATGAGCCACAAAAAGACCTAATTACTTTGTGCCTGAAATTCTCCCCTGCAGCCTGTTTAGTTTAATGACTAAAGGAGAAGATACACAGCAGAACACAGTGCACTCGAGGTGTTTCTCTGATCCTATAGGGTGTCTGACAAACTCTGTGTACTGTCCATGCATGTATGTATGTGTGTGTGTTGATCTGCTCTCGGGTGAAACGCACACTAACACTCAGGAGAATCTGCTGTTGGAGAATATCACCAGGGATTCACTGTAGCCAGTCAACAGTATCTTGGCAACCTATAAACACAACACTGACCGTGGTGCAGCTTTGTTCATTTCATCTGTACGCGTGACTTTAGAGGCAAAGGACAGTTTGTTTCATGGTGTAACTATCAGCCATTGTTTGAGGTCTCAACAATCTTTCATACTGTATATACTATATACTCATATATACTGTATATATATCTGGGTCTCTGTAGAATAATTTTTAGATGCAGATGCAACAGCTTTTTACAAGTGACAAACAATAGAAACATCTAACAGTATTCTTTATCCTTTCTTTTTTCTGCCCACTCTGGTGTCTAAAGGTTCTGCAGAGCTCGTCATGTCCCCAAAATCCCACCCTTATTCCATGGAGGTGTCTCTAGCAGCCAGTAGGAGCCGCTAGTGCGGCAACAAGGACATGAGCTTGTCACCGTCTTCCCCAACCATGTGCACTGTGTTTTTTTTGTGAATGCAGGATGAGGACTCTGCAGTGGAGGGTGAGTGACTTTTGTCCCAGCATCACCTTTACAGGATACATGTACATGATATCCCGGCATGTCTTGCTGTTGGAGTGGCCTACGACTCTGGAGCGTATTCCTAAAGGCGCAGTCTGTGATCTGAATGTAAATAAAAGGGCAGTCCCATCACCAACATTCAGATACGGCTTTAAAGCATGTTGTCAATAATCTCAAACTGATTATCGTGTGTTTTATCACATAGAGTAATAGCAGGCGACAGAATTTAGAAAACATCTGAGGTAATGACTGTTTTTGACCCAACACATTGGTATGCAAAGAAAAGAGTAACACAGGCATTTACACACAGGTGACAAATTTAAGGAAAAATCAAAAAAATGAATGGAGAAACGAGGGGTCACCAAATGGTTTGATTATTATTATGACCTTTACAGTCACCAAATCTGAACCCAAATGAACCAGATGAATGATTTTGGTCCGTCGCGTTAGACAGAGCTCTCCACCACCATCATCAAAACACCAAATGAGGGAATATCTCATTGGAAGAATGGTGTTCATTCCTCCAGCAGAGTTTAGAGACTTGTCGAATCAATACCAAGCAGCACTGAAGCTGTTCTGGTGCCACGTGAAAGCCCAACTCCTATCTAAGACACTTTATGTGGGTTTTTCGTTTCTTTTGTCACTCGTCTGTATTTTCAATTAATGTTAGTGGAAAGTCAAACAAACAACTTCTTTTAATCCATAAGACAAATTTAGTGAGCTCTCATAATATTAGTCTGAATATGAACAACAAAGTTGTTATCAGTTCTGATCTACTAACAGTGTATCCTTTATGTGTCACCATCAAAAAGTCAGTCATTGATTTTGCTGGTGTGACATCAGACAAACTGTTATTCCATGTTTCGAGCTCTGAGAGACATTAGTGTATATTCAATAAAGCATAACAAAATGTCCCAGGACATGAAAATATCTTTCAAAGCTGATAGTCAGTAGTGTTTTCCTTTGGCACAAACAAAAGATCATTTACTATTGAAAAATGAAAACAGGCCATTCTGACATCGTGGGTAAAAGTCAGGGAATTCTCTGCAGCTTCATAACTTGCAAAAATCTGGTTGGTTTTAGGTAGTGTTGTCTGTGATGACTTTCTTTCATTGTGTCCCACAGAAACCTTCAGTTAGTGGAGTTACACACATTCACTGAGCAGCACTGATGGACCTATCCCAGGTTAAGTCCCTTGCTCGAGGGCACGTCAGCAGTGGCAATGAAGGAAAGGTAAATGCAATTCACCTGCTTTCTCACACAGATTTATCAGTCTAAGAACTGGAGGTATATCTTTTAGGATTAACAGTCTCTCTAGCTATACCAACAGTTCATATTTGCCAGGCTGCAGATTCTTCCCAGGAAAGGAAGTTAAAACCACCACAACTTTATCACTTCCACATAGTAAGATGTCATCAAAACTACAATCATTAAAAAGTCATTCAAAAGTGAGTCACTTTACATGAATAATAAACCAGAGAGTCCACAGGAATGAATGTTAGTAAATCATTAACACAGATCACTCAGTTTATGATCCTTATAATAAGCCACCAAGCCATGTAGCACATGTAGTCCGGACCCACCTTGTCTCCGAGCAGGATGACGCCCCTGGCAGCATGAACTCTGCATTCTCCTCGTGATTTCACTGGAATATGTTCCTGCTAAACAAACATTTACCAGTTTAACATTTAACATATAAATCTTCAAACACTCGCGTACACTAATGGCAACTAGAAATAAGAAAATTACCTCACTGCACTCCATGCTCAATGAATTGACTGTCACAATTGTAGAAGCTATTGCTTTGCTTGCCTGTAGATGGCGCACATCAGCACGTCTCCATTTGTCTCCATTTGGTCTAAACGAGAAGGTCCTGTCTGCAGTGTGCAGATTGTACAGGGGATCCAAACTGCTGCTGCTGCTGCTACTTTTCTTACCAGTAGATGGAGCAGTGCTGGACTAGAACTGCAGGTGTACAGGTGCAGATGTCAACCTGTGAGAGTGAATTTCCTGGTTTCAGCTGCATTAGCATCAGTGATAGTAGTGTTCCTTTTTTTTTTTTTTTTGCAGGGCTCATTACATCAACTCTAAATCAGCTCAACAAGTTAAATCTGCCCAATTTCAGCAAAGTTACTCAGCCGACCTTCTGTGTTTTTGACGAAACATGCTGCGTTTTTGCTTCTGCAGATTTGACCCAACATGCACCATATGTTAACTCTCATAATTTTTACCCCTAAGAAAAATAACATGTCAAGCCTCCACTGTACATTTATGTAACGTACAAGTGAGACTAAACAAGTAGTTGAACAAACAGTAAGAGCCTCTCAGTAACAGTCCTCGCTAAGTGTTTGTCCCAGTGAACATGCTGAATGCGCTGCAGCTGCAGGGTGTTGTGATAAAACCTTGCCTTCTGTCATTGGGGGTGGAAGAATCACACAATAACCTCGAGGGCTCTTGCATAAATCAAATCCACTTTCAAGCTGAAAATATGTTAATCCATTAATATCAAAGGGCATCTTCTCTCCTTCAGTATGCCCTTTGAACTTTCAATACTTTCAAATAAAACCTATTCATTTACCCACAGAAAACATAATCCCGTATCCACTGTGACAGGCTGCGCTTTACTGTAAAGTGGCCAGTTCATGACACCCACACAGTGAATAAGAAAATACAAAGCTGATGATTTTATTCCACGTGGGAGTCTCGAGTAATACATATGTAGGCGATATTTTTTGCAGTGCGACGCCACTCAAATTATCTTCTGAAAACATTATTCGAGCAGCTCAGCTGTTTTTTATTTTGATGCTCTGTTTGTGAGTTTTTCTTGTGATCGCCGAGTCAAAAAAAACATCAGGCCTCAGAAACTATAATCCCTACACATCTCGTCTTTCCGTAAACCGCTTCTGCTCTCTGGACAATAGATGGAAAAAGATGAATGGATACACCTTTGTGAGAGAGTTTGGCAGCTGCTTAACACTAGAAAACTGTTGCGTCACTGTTGTCAGACAGCTGTTCATGAGCTACTGTTTTGTTCTGTGTTAGGAAACAAAAAAACACACATGCAGGGCTGATCCGCCCACATCATTTCATTCACCAAACACAGCTTAAGTAACAGTTTAGTCTTGATTCCATCTCTGTTTAAGGTCTCCAAATATCATTCAGTGTATTTTGAGAAAAGGTTTAAAATCATTTCTAACTAAAAAGATTTTAACTTTGGAAGATCTTCTCTTTATTTGACTGACTCAGAATACAAACAGTTTGTTTTTACACTGAACCCCGTCATTTGTACCGGAATGAGTGATTCAGTTGTTCATATGGGCATCTGACTATTGTTTTAAGGCAGACTTGAAGAATTGTGACCTTGTCCTTTAATATCACTATAACTTAATTTAAAGAAAAACAGTAGTTACATCTCTATGCAAAATAGCTTTCTCCTGCATTCAAACTTATAACATGTTTGCACATGCATTTTAATAGCACTTTGAGATAGATTTAATGTACCAAGCTTTTTGCTCACTACTTTTTTTTCCTTATTTTATATTGTGTTAGGCTGTTTAATGTATTATAATGCATCATGTTTTATAAACCGATTAGGTAACTAGTAGCTATAGCTGAGAAAAGAAGTATAGTAGAGAAAAAGCACAATATTTAGGCTTCTTCTAATGACATGCGGTGGTCTTACCTTGGCCGCATACTGACTATTTGAATTTTTTTCCACAACCATTCATTATGTACAGTAGGCACATATCATTTGTGACCTTCATAAACACAAATTTCATTTTCGAAGAATCAGCAAGAACACTGTCACTGAATTTTGCAGTACACAACAAGTGCTGATGCTGTTCACTTTTGCTGCAACACACACACACACACACACACACACACACACACACACACAATTGATCTTGTTAAGAGGATCAAGTTCTCTCAGGTACCAGGATGTTCACCAATTCACAAGCAGTTCAGATTTACTGTATTCGAATAAACCGAAACTAATAAAAGAAACTGTGTGTGAAACTGCATTTCTAATTATAGCTATGGTGTCTCCTGGGAATTCTGTGGGAAAATGCATCATGCTAAGTTTCTGCCAGATAACACACAGTCCTGTACACGATTGCTTGTCGACTAGTTTTTATATCTACATATAAATCTGATGTGTTTCTTTACCCCTGTCTGAAGATGAAATGTCTTTTTTTTTTATTCTTGAGTGGAAAGTGAAAACGTCCACATCCTGAAAAAAGGTCAACTTTGTTTTGGAAAACACAAGGAGTTGTTATCAAGGTGGGAAAGTATGCAGGCTGTCTTGCGAGTGGTGCTGGGAAAACTGTGGAAAATGAGGACAAGTGTCTAAACGTCTATCTTTTGTTTGTTTCCCTTTTCAGGCTGACTCAGCTGAACACCTGCAGACCTGTGGCCATTTCCTCATAACCATGTAAGTACAGTACAGTGATGTACCCAGGTGTTTATCCATCTCTAATGTTAGTACAGAACCCTGGAAGCATCCAAATCTCATATATACTGTATGTTCTTTCATGTAAAACAATTCAGTTCACTTTACTTTATTTCTCCAACATAATGCTCCTTTTATCAGTCCTGCTTGTGACCATAGTAAAACATATTACAAACAAATAATAAAACAGGATACAAGACATTATGTAGTGGATAAGGCTTCATTCATCCTGTGTCTTTTGTCAAACAACATAAGACAGATAACACAAAGAATTAAACAGAGATGTGATTATAAAAACTATGAATAACAAATTCTTGTAGAAGCTGATTTTATCCTAAAAACGACCCAAGTGCCGTCTGAAACCGTGAATAACTAACAGCAACAAAATACACATAAAGAAAAGTTTGTCATGTGACACAGTGACCCTGATTTTGAGCTTTTGACAAGCACTTTATTCTGACAAATCAATTTCCCAGCCTGTGTTATTGATCACATATGAGGTTGACATGGTCTAAATCTGTTGTAGTTGTAGCAGCTAACCTTTTGTCCAACACACGTCAGATGACTCCTGCTGAGGAGAATCTTGTGTTTTGCTTTAGTTTGAGCAGCAAGGATTGTATTGTGTAACTGTATAAATTGTAAACTTTATTCCTCTCCACTTTGGGGTTGTTGTTTTATTGAAATTTATCTTGTCACTACAAGATAATCATTTCTACGCAGAGTATGATATTTTGATTGCACAAAATAAAAACAACATAAGACCATTTGTTTGCACAGCAAAGAATAAATGTTTTTATGATGGAAACTCTGTGTAATAATTGTGCTTTACCAGGAACAGCTGTTGTTACTCTTACCATGTTAGCCACCATTGTTTATCATCAGCTTCAGAATACGTATAAGTAACTGAGGATTAATGCATTTTTCTCAAATGGATCACTCTTTTTCAAAGTTACGTAGGTTTTATATTGGTCTTTTGTAAAATGATTCTCTGCAGGCACATTGGAGTCAGTCTTTAAAATAAAACTCACATAACCATATCTACGCTGAAAGATTGGCTGCTGTATTTACTCCTCCTGTCCATACTGACTGCGCAGAGATCCCCTCCTGAGACTCTATGGAAAAATGACACGTTTTGTGTTTCCTTGTCGAGATGTAGTGGAGGAACGTAGCGACTTTGGAAGATGTGCACCCAATTTGTCTAAAACTTTTGTTCCCTGTTTTTTTGAGTCACATCAGGAAAGCTCTTTATGGCCAGCGTGAAGAGAAAGAATCAATACTGCAACCAAGAAGCCATTCAGTGTGCATGCTGGGATGTGCATGTGGTTTTAAGACAGACTTGAAAAAATATGACTATACCCTGTAATTAAGTTTTTCCAAAGCTCTCGGAGCTCTCTGACACGAAGGGTGTTGCGTTTGCTCTCCTGTGAGGAATCTCTTACAAATGCTGAATTTGTAACTCTGATGTCAAAACCTCCGGTTGCCTGGAAGTAGAATAAGATGATACACTGATCTGATGTCAACAGTCAGGACGCTGTGTAACTTTGGCAGGAGTTAAAGCTTTCAATGTGCGGGTCCCTGAGAGCTGATGTCTATTTATAAAGCCACTTTGTGTTCTAACTTTAGTGTCCCGTGCTCTGCACAACTCTGGTCTGAATATGGACTCACATTCTGACACTGAGGAGCCATAATGAGCAGCCTCAAGTTGTAGCAGATAAATACTGGAGGCTTAATGCTTCGTCTCCACATATTCAACCTCACTGCAAGACCTCCGCCGAGCTGGTCATCACATTTATAATTTCTTCCAGTACTTTCCGTTGGAGGATATTCTGCAGAAGCTTAACCAGTTCCTGGTCTTTGCTGAAATCCCCAAACATTGAGTTTTAATTGGCCTTCCAGGAAAGAGAACAGCATTCATGACCTTGAATTAGGAGTCGATGCGTCAAGCTATACCATCAGCTGATGGGTGGTGAGTTGAGCTGCTTATCTTGGTGTTGCTGGATTTTATTTTTAACACTGACAGCACCTGACGGGCCCGTGGAAACTGGGGAAGACCTCAGAGTGCGAGGGATGAGTGGCAGTTAGGGAACATGAGAGGAGGGAACATGAGAAAGCGAGGTATGGCGTTGCGAGTAGAAAACACGCAATACTTGGTTGTAATTTCCAGAAGACTGTGCGCATGAAGTCACAGGAGAGAGGAAGGGTGGAGGAGTTTGTCTCAAGATGGCGGTAATGAGGAAGCCCGTGTAGTGTTGCGGTGAGTGTTGACGTCTTAGCAAGTGGTGCAGACATTTAAATCAGAACCAACATGTCGTTCTGCAGAAGAGAGAACATGAAGAGGAAGCTGCAGAAAAGATGAGAGAGACTGGAGAAGGCAGGTGTGGACAGAGGACAGTGAAAGTAGCATGACATTCTGAGTATGTGGCCTACATTTAGTCTTTAGACACACATGCTCTGCGACATGGAACAAACCAGGCACCTTAGCTTTCAGCTGAGTATTCCACTAAGGTTTAATCAGTGTGGCTGAGGATTGTATTGTTACCAAGAGAGCAGAAAAACAACACATAGCTGGCCTCATTTTTTCCCAGCAGGAAGTAACAGCAGTGAAAAACCCCAAGCCCAGCTGTAGCTGATTAAACTGAGACAAGCAGCTCCAACCTTTGTACTAGAACGTTTTCTTTCCTGTTATATTTGCTTAAATGACACCAGCGTCTGTTGTCTGCCCAGAGAATTATGACGCTATTATTCAACCTGTTTGGCTCATGTGGACAAATGTTTATCTATAAGGAAAGATGCAGAGAATTTAATGAGGCCATAAACACAATTTGGTTCAGAGGCAGTTCACCATGACAACAAAGGATCATGCTATTTTAACATTCGAGGGTGCAGGAAACCCAGAGGTTAGAAACCTGCTTAACAAGCAACAGTTTTTCAAGCACTTTATACTTAACATTTCAGAAGGAGATATTCTACCTTTAACTCCACTGTCTTTATTTCACAGCTATAGATACTTTGCAGATTAAGATTTTAGGAACAATACATACGGTCATCGTATAGATTATTATTGTAATGGGTTTAACTGCCCACCGGTAGAAATACAAAATAATTCAGTAGTATATATACAAGTACTTGAGCATGTTTTGCTCATAAATACAGCACCTTTTACTTATACATAGTTTTTTTACACATTGGATTACTTGTATTGCTGATTTGACATGTTGGACTTTAAACAGTAAAAGTAGTAATATTTCAAATTTTATTTCATATTAAGTCAAAAATCATTAATCTGTCAAGACGGATGAAAACTAATGTACCTCTATACACCACATTTTGGCAATGAAGCAATCCACCTTGACTCCAAGGGTTAAGCATTACTCAGTAATGCATATAGCCTCTAAACAAGACACTAAAATGGCAAAAAAAAGGCCCTTTTTTTGTCATGAAAATGTCACTCCTCCCTCCGATCCCCGAACTGAGTGACGGGGTGACTTTGACAATGTCAACACAGCCTACAGGAAGCCATTATTTCCACACAGTCTGATGTTGTCATCTCGTGTTCTCTGTCTCAAGCAATTTATGCCTCAGACATTTGGAAATACATTGTGAGGCTGCCTGTGATGGGACATGAAATGGCATCTTGTTGCCACACCTTATTTGTTATAGAAATGCGTCACTATTGCATAACAGGCAAGAGAAGAAAATGTACGCTTTTTCTTATGCAACCCTGCTTGTAGCTCTGCAGTTTTAAAGCAGGTGGGAATCCAAGCCGACAGCCCTGAAATATGGCGGTCTAGGCTAGAGCTACATTTAGCTGCTGATTCAAAGTTTCTGTCCCCAGCACCTGCAGTGTAATTTAGTCTGCCTACTTAGACATTAAAAGTGAGTCTAGCGGTGGCAACGCCGTTGTCAGCACCTCTTCAACAATGATCTCGTGGCTGTGCTGTCATACAAAATTCAAGTTACTAAAAGCACAACTTCACTGATTGTATGAGGTCAGAGAGCCAGAAATGAAGAGAGGCACGCCAAACTATTTGCCAGTAATTTTTATTTCGAGATATTTTGTAGAACAGGGGAACCAATGATTACAAAAAAAAAAGTCCATAAGTGTTCTACATGCTACACCTTAACCTAATTCATCATGCTTGCCTGGAAAAAGTACATAGAAATTTAACAAAAAACGTACAATTAAAACTGATGTACATTATACTCACCATTAACTTTACTTTTAATGTACCTTTCTCTTGCTTCCATGCACGCAGTTGTTTTACATTACATTTAGATAAAAAATTAAGACTTTTAGGCGCTTCTTTAAACGATAAAGCAGTTTTTCCACTAAAAACAGAACGCACCTATAAATAAAAAAACAAAATGAACAGAAAGAATGATATCCATTAGGACAATATTGATGGAAAATGGAAAATCCTCAACTTCTTTTAGAACATAAGATGAATTTGCGTCCTACCATAAAACAAAAGGAACACTTACACGCCCATATAGTGCCGAAATGAAAATGGAAGTCTGTCCAACTCCTCAATCTTCAATAATCACATTGAAATAACACATTTTGATAAAATAAATATCGCACATCTGCTAGAAATAAATAATGATTACTGAAACACCTCACTATGTTAAATGCTAAAGTGAGACAGATTTCATCTACGCGACCACTTCATTTCATGGTATGAGGATGGTCATGTGTGTAAAGCACTAGTGCGGCTTCGAGTGTCTCTCGCGGCTGTTACCTTGAGGTAGATAACACATTTACATTAACGCCTACGATAATGGTTGCTGCTGGCATCATGTGTCAGATTTACAGTATGAAAGGGTTATTGAGGAAGCTTTCTTTGGGGAAAAATGTTAGAAAGTCAAAAAAGAAAAAGAAAAAAAAAAAAGAAAGAAAAAAAAAAGACAACCCATCCCCCTTTTTCTTGAGTATCCCATCCCAGGAGAGGCTGTTTGAAAGCACTTTAAAAGCCTACAGCAATGTTAGCATCCACCATCCTTCCTTTAGTCACACCCAAACAGCCAAACCTCATCTCTTAAATCCTCTGGTCCTGTCCATCTTCTTCATCCAACTACTTCACTTCTCTCTTGCTCTCTGTTCTCCTGCAGTACTTAAGTGTGCGAGTGACATGCCAGTTTAGCAATGAGGACGTAGACATTAATCCATGAAGGCCTGGTGATCAAGGCTCAGAGTGACCAAAACTCTTTAAATATAATAAATCACCCTTCTCAACTCTTAAAAAAAAAAAACAAACGGAACAAAATAATAATAATAATAATAATAATTAAAAGCAACCATAATAAAAAAGGTATGAAATGATTCAAGTACAATAATATACCATATTATTAAAAAACATAAAAACAAAACTGTCTAGATTTTGCACTGTGAGGGAGGATATATTTCTTTAATTAAGATGCTTGAAGATGCTGCTGTATGTTTTGTGGGCAATTTGTGGGGAACATTTGACAGCGCAAGGGGTGAGGGACGCCTGGATGGATTTTAGAGGCAAGTCATCTGTGCTGTCAAAGCCAGGCAGGGCCAGAGAGTCCAGCTGCATATTAAGCACAATCTCTGTATTCTTGCCGAGGAAGCTCTCGTCCAGCTCTCTCCCCTCCGAGGGCTCCGTCTCCGGGCTGGCCACAGTCTCTCCGACCCCCTCTTCCTTCCGGCTGAACAGGCGGTCCAGGTAGCTGGTGTAAGTGCTCTCCTTCTGGAAGTGGTTGTCTTTGCCAATGTCCCAGCACGCTTCATCTATCAAACAGCCGTTCTCTCCAGCTCTCTCCCCGGAGCCGAAGCTCTCCCAGGGGTGAGCGGGCCAGGCGCTGTCCCCGCCGACGACGCCCGACCCTCCTCCACCTAACTGGGCAAGGTTTACCAGGCACTTCTCCTCCTTCTCCTGACTTATGGACTTGGACATGGAGCCTGAGCGGGGAGCCTCCAGCTGGGAGACTGAAGAGTTGAGCTCGTTCAGGAGGCCCACTTCACTGAGCAGGGCCACCTCCTGACAGGGCTCCGGCTGCAGGCTCAGTTTAATGGTGCTGGCGATGAAGGAGTCGAAGTCAAAGCCTGGGTTCTGTTGGCTTTGAGGCTTCTCTGTCTGGTGTTTTTCCTGCTCACTGTCCTTCTCCACCGGACTCTGGGTCTTCTCTGCCTCCTGCAGTGCGATCTGGGCCTTCACAAGCCCGTTCTTCTCGCACTTGCTCTTTGCTTTGCGGTCGGCCTTCTCCTTACTCTGCTGCTCCTTCCAGTTGGAGAGGTCGATGATGAGCTTGGGTTCGTAGTAGTGGTTGACTTCACTGTCCCTCCAGATGAGGTTGTCCAGGTAGGAGGGCGACACGGCCTTGTAGTTACAGGTGTGGCTACACTGCAAGTCACAGTATTTGTTCTCGTGGTGGTCGTCCTGCCAGGATCGCTCTGGCGGGAACAGACTGGAGTAGTCGAAGGACGGCTCATCCAGGAACTTCTCCCGATCTCCATCAGCATATTTACGAGGATCCACCTGCAAACAGACAGCAGCCAACATTTAGCCTTTGATTTCATTTAAGTCAGTCAGAAGTCAGGAATGTTATCTGTTATATATATAATGTGTGTATTTTCTCCCATTTGGGAAGCACATTTTCACACAACTCTCATCTATTAACTTTCAACATGTATTTTAAAGTAAACAGAGTAGAATTGAATTGTCTAAACAGAGTTTGCAGGTGTTTGTCAAAACTCAAACACACCTGAACCTCCTCCTCGTCTGTTACATCAGAGAGTGCCCTTGGGTCAACCTGAACTTCGTCTGGGTCATGGGTGCTGTGAAGGTGCCAGTCAG
This sequence comes from Seriola lalandi dorsalis, assembly GCF_002814215.2. Taxonomy (NCBI): domain Eukaryota; kingdom Metazoa; phylum Chordata; class Actinopteri; order Carangiformes; family Carangidae; genus Seriola; species Seriola lalandi. The sequence continues at coordinate 440,896 of NW_019524925.1, forward strand.
CCTCTGACAGCTGGCTCTCGTGATACCTGATGGCGTATGAAAGAGAGATGTCAGTACATGAACACGGAAGCACAAAATCACTAAAATGACTAAAATAAAAAGCTCCAGGACAGGATCTAAGTATGTCAGTCAAAAATGTCTGAACCGGGCAAATAACTATAACTGTCTCTTCGGAGAGGGAATAAGTGAGTGAGCATACCTGTCCCAGGTGTGGCTGTGACTCTGGTCCATGAGCAGGATATCATCTACTTCATCTTCAATGTGGAAGGGGTGCAGAGAGACAGGCTCGTCCAGGGGGAAGGAGTAGTCAGCCATATAGGGGTGGGCTAGGGCCTCCTCTGCAGTCAGACGATCCATGGGGTTGAAGGTCAGGATCTTCTCCAGGAAATCCAGAGCTGCAGAAAGGACAATGAGATTATTATGAAACATGAGCAGTGATGTATGACAGATATATCCCTGACCTCTATCTTTGGTCTGTGTTCCTGTGAGTATTCCTGAATGAATAAATAAGTGGCACTCACCCTGGGGACTGACGTCAGGCAGCAGCTTGGCCAGTGGTGTGTGAGGCTTGGACATATCGTTGCGGATGAAGACAGGGATGACGCTGTGGAGCTCCTGCCGGTCTTCCTCTCGCAGTACGGGGATGGACTCGAGGATCAGCTGCATCTGCTCCAGTTCATGCGCTCCTGAAACACCAGAGGACAAACATCAGGCACTTTCTTGGAAGAATTACACAACATTCAACATCTGCATGACTGAGTGAATTTGTCTGGAGCGAGGCTGAGTGCAGCAGATCATGAGAACAGAGATGTTATTTGCCTTGTGTTCAGCTCAGGGCAGTTTCAACGAACAAGAACAGTCAGTGTCTCCCTGCTCCAGATGGATTTGCCAAGGAGAGCAATAAGGACAGTAAAAGTAAACTGACTCTGGGCCTGTAACCTGCCTGTTCCAGATTTTCCACTATATACATTGCTTTCAGAATCTTATGAAATGTCATGAGGTCACAACTACACGACTTTGCATAGGGCTTGCAATTTGAAGCGAAGGATCCAGGAAGTGGAGACACGTCCATGTATCCATGCATACACCCAATTAAGCCAGACGTCTATGGTCTATATGCGTACGACAAGAGGGAGAGAGGAGAGACGAGGCTGGAAAGATCCGGTGCTAATAATTAGAAAATTATGTAGAAATCATCAGCTGCAGCTATTCATCTTAGCCGATGCTGAGCGTTGCTTTCGGTGGTACATTGTGTTAGCTGTCACTGATTATTGTTAATTCTGTCAGTAACTTATTGTCAGGCCTAAATTAAACTTGCTGTCTGTCTGTGTGCTCTACACATGCCGTTAGCACTTGTCAAAGATGGCTTGTGCGGGAAGAGGCTCTACTCTGTACAACCACAAATGAATTGACTGTTTCTTTAGTTCATACACTGTGTTCTGAACAAAGACATATTGACTATGAGGACAAACGTATGCCTCATCAGAGCTATGCTTCACGTTCACCTCAGAGTCAACTGACCTCGCTCGCCAGTGTGTTTGTGTATGAGCCGTTACAATGAGTCAGACATGAGAAACTGAGTCAACATTTACCTGCAAAGAGGGTTTTCCCTGTGAGCATCTCAGCAAAGATGCAGCCAGCGGCCCACATGTCGATGGCTTTGGTGTAGTTGTTAGGAGAGAGCAGCAGACGAGGGGATCTGTACCACTTGGTGACCAGACCTTCAGAGAGATGACCCTGTGTAAGAAGGAGACGACATATTTAGTTGGAAAAAGACACAAACTCACAGCTGTATTTTTCCAAAAAATACCCTCGTTTATGAACTGTTTGTGTCTTCACGTTGGATTCATTCACAGTTACAGCCCCCCCAGCAAGAGATAAATATGATTAACATTATTTTATGTGCCTCCATGTGTGCCACCCAACACTCCCAAAACAAACAGTGCCCACTGGTCTGTGCTAAACTTCATAACTCCCATGCTGGCTCCTTGACGGACCTGCTCTGTGCTGGTCACGTACGCAACACAGCATGGAGACAAAGACCCCAGAGAGAAAAGATAGATAAAAAGGGAGGAGAACAGACACGTGCAGGCCTTGTCAGCAGTCTGAGAGAGCAGGATAATCCCCTGCTGCCACACACTGACACACCAGTTACACCAATCTGCACTCCACTCTCACACAGTGCCCGACTATTCACAGGCACAAAGGAAACTGACCTGTGTGGAAGTGTGTGTGTGTGTGTGTGTGTGGAAGTGTGTGTGTGTGTGCACACAGACTGGGACACTGGGGGGGAGGGGTGGTGGTAAAACAACACCCTCGCTGCCTTTTCTGCCTCATGCAGTGGTCGTTTGTGGCGAGACCAAAATGGTCAGCTCACCACTGGGCCAGGCTTCTGTTTCTGCCCTAATTTAGCTACAAGTGCTTGATGTCACACTATCCTGGAGTGCATCACTGCCCTGCTCACCCTTCTTTTGATAGGCCTATAAATGACACGCCCTATAACCCCCCTCTCCTTCAGGTAACCAGCTAATCTGTTTGCCTGAGTGTAGCAGTGGCTTTCACCAATAAGCTTGTAAAGAGGTCGAGGGCAATTAGATGGTAGCATCACACACAAGCAGGTACGCCAGGGCTGTCCAGCACCCATTCTAAGAAATGGTTAGTAAATCGTTTTACTTATGCGAATGTGGTTAAAGTGGAGGAATATGCAACCAGCTTCACAGAGCATTGCAACAGAGATAAGGCTAGCTTGAAAGACTGTCAGGTCATTGCATAAGGACAATTCTGTGTACGCTGGACTCTGAACCAAAAGGAGCCGATTAGAGTTTGCCCAGCTGACACCACAAAGTGCATTCCAGCTCGCCTCTAACTTACTATTGCTGATTTTCTAAGTGGGCCACTCACCCACAAAGACAGACACACAGGCATTAAAGCATCAGCCATCTCAATACCTCTGGCAACAACGGGTGAATAACTTAACCACCTGATCTAGATCTAGACCACGCTGACATTTAATGACTCATTACAGGCTCCCTCAGTGTGTCAGACATTGGTTAGTCACAGCAACCTTTAGTTCGAACCAGATGTCAGTAAAGGTGGTTTGTGTAGAGGCAGTGAGATCATCCCCAGCTAAATCTCCTTTTCCAGGATAAATGAAGCGGTGCTGCTTCACAGAAGCTGGAGACTGAAGACTAAAAATGATAGATTTCCTTATTGGCACTAAATTAATTTTAGTTTTAGCCCATCCACCCACACATACAGTACATGAATAATTTCACGGGTAAACAGGCACTATAAATAGAGGGATAAGTGAAGCTTCTCTGCAATCTCACAACACACTGGACATATGAAGCTAATTAACAGATAAACAATTATACCCCCTCTATTATTTCAATCTGATGAATGATCACCATAATTCCTGCTACATTTGGTTCTTGAACAACTCCAGGATCTTTGGTAGGCTTGGAAAAATAAGTGAAATCACCTCTATGAAATTCATCAAGTCGACTCGCCAGTGTTTCTCTAGTTAGATCCTGTGAAGTCCGGTGCCAGACAGGCCTGTTGCTGGCTGAATAATTGGGTCAAATGTGTGTGCGCGCGCTCTTGCAGTTGTGGTTTGGAGTTGTGTGTTGTGCAGGATGCTTGTGAGACAGAAAGGACCTCTGTGAACCCCCTTTTTATAAAATTCCAAAAAACTTCCCGTCATTATCTCCTTAGCATCTCGAATTACCGAATTTTACACTAAACCACAAGCAAGCACAAGACCCTACAGTCAAATTTATATTAATGCAACTATTTGGACTAATGGTAACATGCCAATAGACTGTTTTCAACATCAAAAAATTATCTGTTATGTCCCTGACAAGTTTGTCTTAACTTCTAGTCGTCATTTCAAAAGACAAGACTTATAAATAAAAACTTCAGATCAGATTATTTGACATTCAGATGTGACATGACATGAAAACTAGACTAGATTTCACTTCTAAAATAATTTGTTGCCATGCTCAGCAGATGTGATCTCACTTAGCTAAGGCACACATTAAATGTGTCATACTATCCTCAGCCACCCTCATTTAAAACCAGAAGAGCTTGCTTAAGCACAACCAATGCTAAACCTAAATGCGGGTGTTATACCCACAGTATTCTTTCTTTGTTTTGTTAAAATGGCAGGCTACAACTGGAAATGAACACAGGCTTTAGATCAGCTTCAAATAAGGCCCTGAGCAAGGCTCCCACAACAAGACAAAGAGCTGGCTGGGAAAAGGAGGGGAATCAGGGTTGGAGAGGTTGGGTGAGTGCACGTGAATTCTTGTCATTCTTGATCCTGGGCCACCATGAGGGCCGGCCTTAAAACAAAGCCATGCAGGATTAATACAAGCCTGAAGGGAATCATGAGGAGTTATGTTTTTCTATTAACCCAAGCAAAAAAGTAGGAACGTAGGAGGAAAAGGTGGAACAAATGCCTTATGCCTACACCACTGATGCGTGAATCTAGATACCACATTACTGAAACTATGCCAGAAACTGAGGTTCACTGGCAAAGAGCGCTTCTTTATTTAGAAACAACGTTATTCAAATAACATGAACTCAGCCACCCAGCTGCTCTGGCTCACCTCGTCTGATAAAAGTAGAGGGTGGTTGTGAGCAGATTTGCCCCCAGTGACTTTGCACTAATGTCTGGCTAACACTGAAAACAAGTGTGTTTTTTTTTATGCCTACACACTTCACTGGGCACCAGAGTGTCCTGTGGGGGTGATGGGTTCGTTTTTAAACAAGCCTCATTCGGTCTGAGACACTAGACACACACACTCACACACTATCAGATAGGTGCCATGAAAAAGTGGTTGGTAGAGATCTCGGTACACCCACCCCCACCACATTACTATTGTTATCATTGCAGAGACAGACAAAACACAGCAACACTGTTTGGAAAGGAAAGAGGGGTCAAAGCCTGTTAAATTCAGTCTGACCACAGCGTTTGTATCCTTGACAAAAACTCAGCAGCAGTAGTCTGCTGCAGCAGTACAGCAGACAATAGTCAAACACAAGAGAGCTGACCCCAGCCAAGCAGCTTTTCAATACCCACTTGCCAGCATGTTTCCCATCAGGAAAAAACTGCTTATATAGAGGGAAAAAAGCCCACATGGCAAACCCTGATGCAAGGGAGGAGTGCAGTAATGTTGGGTGGGTGGCTACAGAAACCGATGTGTGTGAGAAACTCTCACTTCTCTGCAACTAAAAGACCTCGCCTTCCTTTTCCTATTGCAGAGAGACCCATTGTCTCCACCTAAGATATGACTAATATGAGAATATATAAGTCAGAGCTGAAAATGAGACCAGCCCTACTGGTAGTGGTGTGCTGGAAATGAGTAGTTCTGGTAAACAAGTGTGTGTAAGTCTGCCTCACAGTAATGCAAGATGTGGCAGCAGGATACTGGCTGTGTACGGGATATGAATGAGGCTGTGCCAGTCAGAGGGATCACATCACGTGAACCACTTCAGAGCCTCCGATGACTAATCTGAGACACGTGTAAGCATCTGACTGCCTCAGTGCTCTAAGAAGATCCAGCAGCCACAGAGAGAGAGAGAAAGAGAGAGGGGGTGGGGAGACTTTCCAACCTAGATTTCCTCACATCACACCACCATATGGCCTTCGACTGGAATTTCCTCATCCCTTTATAATAATAGGTGACTGAGACACATGGGCACAGCCAGCCTTCCACCTGGCTACAAATGAACAAGTCGATCCATACTCTCCTCATACCAAACATATAAGCAACCTATTTTATTGCTACCATTACACTGCTTCACAAAAACAAAATACAAGTTTATGGAGAGCTTTAAATTGTGTACATTCAACACTTGTGTGTGTGTTAACATCTGGCTTTTAAAGCCCAGGTTTGCATCTAATGAGAAACAATGAAAAAGCCTTTTAACACAAAGAAAACAGCCTTCTCTGAGGCCTGATTTTCTTGATTCTACAAGTTATAGTCTTGAAAATATAGCAATAACCTCATATAAATCTTCTAAAAAACCTGTTAAAAATGCAGCATGCCAATAACAGCCCTGGTGCAGCCTCAAACCTCCAACATCATAATTATACACTGACGAAAAGCTCAAAGCTGAACTGCGTCTGTTTTGCGTGTGCTACATTGAAACATTTGCTTTTTTCCCACCTGGGAATGTGGATTATCTTCATCTTTGTCAGGCCACATCATCATTATCCCACTCATTTATATATTTAGACTTGGAGTTGAGCCTGTTTTCACTTCTAATTGTATACACTTGTAAATGGAAAAAAAAGGTTCCCATGGTTGTGTTTTCCACAGCCTCGCTTCTCCTGAGAAGGGAAACAGAGGTGCTACCTCAAGGCACCACATCCTGTGTGTTTACTTCCTGCTTTGAAATTGCGTCACTCTGGGGATCACGGCATTACTGGGAAATAATGTAAACATCTTGTATCAGGGAAACAAATCACTATCTTCGGGCAGAAAGTGTGCAAACAATTTTTTTTTGTTTGCTCTTCTTGGAAATCTAGACTATGCAGCTGTTCAACACACTCATCATGCAACACCATAAAATTGTCATAATAATAATCATTCCAAATTTCCACAAGCACAAGACTGACTGGCTGGAAAAACTACTGGGAGACCGGTCCTACCTTGTGAGAGTAGTGTGGGTCCATGATACGGGCCAGTCCAAAGTCCCCGATCTTCAGTACCAAGTCTTCTGTGTTGACAAACAGGTTGGCAGGCTTGAGGTCGCGGTGTAGCACATTAGCAGAATGGATGTACTTAAGGCCCCTGAGGAGCTGGTACATGAACAGCCTGGCGTGGCCTTCAGACAGTAGGCCCCTCTCCAGCAGCTGACACAGGTCTGTTTCCATATATTCTTGCACAATGTAGACTGAGTTGACCTCTGTCAGGGACACCACATCCTCTGTTAGCCTCCGACCATTGGGGCCAAGTGTCTCAAAAACCTGGTGACAAAAAAGGAAGGGCCCGTGCTGAAAGTCAGTTTTCAAATCAGACATAAATTATTCTTTTATACTTAGATACTAGGTCAAGAGCTTTTTTTTTTTTTTCCTTTTAAACTTTGAGCCGACCCCTTGCAATTTACCTTGACAATGTTGTCGTGGTCGAGGCGTCTGATGATCTTGATTTCCCGCAGGGCATGCTTCACACTCTGGGGGTCAGTCAAGATAATTTTCTTTACAGCTACACGCTTGTCACAGTCGGTGTCAACTGCTGAGAACACCAGGCCGTTCCCTCCGTAGCCCAGAGGCTTCAAGTCCATGTAGCGAGAACCCAGGTCAAAGCCGTGAATGTTCATCAGTGACTCAAACTTCTCTGCCATGACGACTGTTTAAGCCTTTTACACCAAGCTTCTGCTATCTCTAACGTTTGGTCTCTGGCCTGTTCCAAGTCCAACTTTAACACCAGCAGAGGAATTTATTGGCCAATTCCCCCACTGCTTCAGAGGCTAACTGACCCCTTTACAGACGACTACCCAGTCCCCCCTGTCTAGCCGTCACTGTCAGATGTGGGGCACTAATGTGTAGTCAAACTTTCCTTCCATCTTGAATAAGGAGAGAAAATTTTAAAGTTGAATTCTTCCTCCAATCCTAGATGTGTGGATATCTTTAAATGAACAGTTCTCTGTAGACTAGTGTTTATAGACTGCAATGGAATGGACTTTGAGGCTGATTAAAAAGCAGTGAGACTATGTTAAACTATAAAAGCATGTAGTTGCATCCTCACAGTGCAGATACATTCAGTGTATGACTGGTCCTGAGCAGCGTCATATGAAATGTGCATAAATGCACTTTTTTTTCTTTTTATATTTATTTATCTGTCTGTAATTTTCCTGTCAAGTCACCTGATCTATTGAATTGAAATGAGTCTGGCCTTAAAGTCTTCAGAGTAATTTTAACCCTCAATGATCAGGTGGCTCAAGTTCGCCACAGTCGCAATCAAAACTATCCTCCATTTTACTTGGGTATAACCTGAAAGACAAGAGAAAAACAGAACACAACTGGTTAGAAAAACATTAATTTAGGGCCAGTTTCAAGTCCATCATTTAACGACAGGAAATTTCAACAAAAATAACGTCCCCTTCAGGCTCTCGTTTAAATGTGGTGAGATTAATGGTTACTAAACCCCTCCCCCGCCCGGTTTCGGCGCTTGCTAGTCCGGTTTCTGAGTATCGTTAAAATTGAGATAATCCACAGAAGCTTAGCAAAGATTAACATCCGCCTGGGTGTTTACACGTTATACTTAAACGTAAAAAAATAGCCTTTATTCCGAGTTTTACATTAATTCCATAGCGTCTGTTTTGGCCTTCACCGGGTCTGGCGGAAAAAAGCCAGGAATGGAAGCACAACGGAAAGCTGACACGCTACTGACAGACCTCCGTCTGTCTGCTTTAATTTATCACATTACCATGGCCACCAGGTAACACACATATTAAAAAAGTATATGTAGAACACCACGACTTCAATACAGTGCCTATTCCATAAATATCAAACATAGCGTTACAGTGAATCCCACCGATAGGGCGAACAAAGGAGCCGTTGTTGGCGGAGGCTTCTGACTACGTGGTACAGCTTTCCTATCGCTTAGCAGCACAAAGCCGATGTCGGTTAAGCCGTTAAAAACGATCACGAATCTACAGTGAAATGACATACTATGTAGATAACGGTGATTACTATCGACATATAATAAATTACTTACAGTCCTTGTTCGTCGCATTGGTTTCGTTATATATTTAATCAAACCCAGATAAGGTTTGAGTGGGCTCCGCTCGCCGAGCTCTGCGGATCTGTTGCAATCGCCATTTAGACTGGGCAGAGCTATGAAAGGCAGTGTGACGTCACGATGCTGCCTTCACGGACAGTCGGAATTATATTCCATAACTAAATTGACCCCTTCACAGATGAGCTGATGAAGCGGTGATTCGCTGTAATGTTGAGGTTTTCTTTGGCCCATCACAAATAAGTGACTCAATTTGTAATTATTATTAACTCATTAGTTTACTCTTTACTATCATTATCACTTATAATCCTGTATATCCTGGAGCCACTCTCAGGTTCACTGGGTTCATTAGACAGACGAGTTCAATAGTGCTAATTCACATGGCGTAAACTCTACAGTTGTGGTTGTTTATCAGCATTTACGGTATTATATTTACCATTTCACGTATTTTTTTAATGACTCCAGAAATATTGTACCCATCATTCTCTGTCCCTTTTTTATTGTAATGACTTTGTTAGTCTTGTAAATATATACTTAATAATTTAATAAAAAATTGAATACAAATACACAGTAGACTATATGAATTGCAACCTTATGTGATACAGTATATCAATGATATATCACATGATGTTTTTTTTTAATTGCATGTAAAACATAAAATTAAATTCGAAAATAAAGCTGCAAAAGAAGCTACTTTTAGATGTGTATATTTATGACAGTATTACATAATGAAATATTGTATGCTATGCTATATAAGGAACAGAACGTGATGTTTTTACAAATAGTGGATTTCAAATCTTCGAGCAGTACGTGAAAGCAGCAACAGTCATTCAAAAGAGTTGCAGAGCACATGACAGCGGTAGATTCAAAATCCCACTCAGCATTTACAGGTTTATGGTTGAAATGATAACAGCATTGTTCAAACGCAGTAGGCTAAACGAGAACGCTATAATTAGGTCATCATTATGTACAGCCAAAGCACCTTTAAAGCAAAGTTCAGACACTGCTGCAAACTGTAAAAGTATAGTTATAGCCTATTAATAATAATAGACATAATCCTTGCAAAACAAACATGTTGAAAAAGACAGACAGATGTTTGCTTGAATTAGTTTGCTGTCACTGGTTGTATTTAGCATTCTTTACAGCTAAATATAAACAGAATGCTCTGTGATAAGGGATGAAGGAGGACATTTTGTATCCTATTTTATTGCCTATCTAAGGAGAGATGAAAAAGTCCAAAACACGTGGTTATGCTGCACAAAAAGCTATGACAGTTGCTTATCCTATAGGCTACCTGAACTCAGGGGTTCTTCTCTCTTTTTGCTATTTTCTTCCAAAATCTTGTCAAGCGCAACAGAAAACGTAGTCCTGCCAACATCTAGATACAGCCTCTTCACAGGTTATAATATAGTCTAATTTTTCACCCATGCTTTTTTAATTTATTTTACATACAGTTGGTGTTGTTTGCTTCCTCTTTGCAAAAAAAAAAAAAAATGTTGTTTTCTGGCTTGGTCCACGATTTGTTTTTCCCAGTTGTTTTTGCCTTTGATGGGAATTAATGTTTTCCGATTATGCCACGCAGAATTGCATTAGTCAGTGAGAAAAATCCCTCGGACAGGTCAGTCACTGCGGCTTGCGGATTTAGAAAGTCCATCTGGCACCGTGATGCGCGGGGTGTTTCCCTTTTGGCGGTCCGCCCTCACGTCTCATCTCCATCCCGAGAAAAACAAAACCTTTGTTTCGGGGGAAGACACAATTTTTTTCCAGTCAAATCCCTCATCCAAGACTAAGGTTGGTAGGCAGGCTATCTTACGGCACCTGGTCCTCTCTCTCACTCTGGATGCTGAGTGGTTGAAAGGGAGGGAGGGGGGGGGGGGGGGGGGGGGGGGGGGATTGATGTGCGGGCAGGCAGCAGCATCACAGCCGCAGCAGTCTACATCAGCATCCGCAGGCAGACCATGTGAGAACCCATGTGCCCGAGAATGCAGATGCTTCACACAGGCCGGGATGGGCTCTGCGATGGAGATCAGGAACCGCATGCGGACTGAACGGGATGCGACAGACTTGGAGAGAGACTTACAGAGAGAGAAATAGGCTATAGGCCTAATTTTTACACTCTTATTTTTAGGTGTCCTCATATAGTTTATGATGATATTTTGTCTCAGGGATCGCTGTTCCCAAAGACATGAAGTTATATAATAATATCTAATTATAATATATTATAATATGGTTTGGCCTAGCGAGATTTTAAAGAGAAACATAGAAAATTGAGATTCCATTAAGAAGGTGAAGAGCATTTATTTAATTTTTCAATTTCTTGAGATATGCCTACTTTGAGTTTCTGGTTTTTTTTTAAAAGAAAGAAAAAATTTGAGTGAAGTGACAGTCTGTTTTTTATATATTCATAGTATGTTTACGATGAATATTTAGCCGCCTAATTAATGCTAAAAATGATTCTCTATTGAGATCTATTGATCCAAGTTTTGATTGCCCTCCCCTAGGCTACTGGAAGATCAGAGGTCAAGGTAGTTCAGACTGATTGTGTCTCTGCTATAAGGCACCTCATTGGAGCAGACGTTTTCTGGTTAGACGTTTTTGAACTCTATGTCCTGCTCCTGAACGATCCTCCACTGCCAACCTTCCCCACAGCCAAGATACTTTACATCCCTCACAAGTCAGAAACTCAGAGAGACAATTCCAACTTTCATTTCATTAGAGTAGCTTACATTAATGCTAAAATGATTCCCTCCCTCTGGCCTCTGGTCCCCTTTCATAAGACTTGCTGATTGCCTCTGATGAAGGCTACATTAATGATTAAAAAGCAGATATTACAGATAACGTATTGGCACTTGCTTGTCTCCACAACTGCTCTTTCCCCTGTGCTGCAGATGTACAAATGGAGGTCAGTTGGGGTAATAAAATAATTCTCTCACATTTTGATTATTTTGGAGAAGACAGTTTATATATATATAAAAAAAACAACTTCCTCTTCTGTTTCTTGTATCCCAGTCACAAACAATTACTATCACTGTGTTTCCAGGACGGTCATTACAGCCTCTGCTGCAGGCCTCCCTTGTTACATCATGAGACAAATAGCTGACAACAAATCTTAACCCAACATGCTTAATTTAGTGAAGGTTACAGTGGCATCTATCACTGTCGCTTACAGCTATTGATAATGGTGTATTACTGTCGCGCTCTGTGATCCCAAACAAAACAAACACTGTTGCAAGGTGTTTGCGGAGTACAGAGTGCCCCTTGTGTGACGAATGAAGTTATGCACATGCTGTTTACCTATGTTCATCTGCTGGTGATAGTGGTATGACTCTTGTTTTCTCTCCCTCTCTCTCTCTCACACACACACACACACACTTAAACTGAATGTGCCTCAGCCTGAATCTTGCTATACTCTAGGTCACCGTAACACCAGACGTATCAACTGTTCTTTACAATCACCTGTTCTCCTTCTTTAAGTCTTTGCCCTAAATTCTAGGCAAAAACATAGACATCCTCAATACAACCGACATGTCACATTCATGTCAGCTCGTTCCTCATGGAAAATCAAATGTTCTTGCCACTTACTGAGTCTGACATTCTCCTGAGACGAGCGGAGCAACATAGTACAGAAGTTAATATTCCATCCAGGAGAATTTATAGCGTATATCCAACACTGCTTAGTCTGACAGACAGACAGGTGGAGAGGATTCAGCAGAGTCCAGTATCTCCCTGTATATGTGTGGGTATGTGAATGTATTCTCAGAGCCTTTAGCGGTGTGTTATCCTACTCCATGTGCCTCTGGTTGTGAGGTGGAGCTCCATGGAAAGTTAATATAGGCCTGGCCGGAGAGGGGCGGAGACTGCTCTGTGTATGGCTTGGCCTGTCAGTGTGCTAGGCCCACTACCGTTAGTCCACTGCCACCACCTCTCTCTGTGTGTGCCTCTCTCTCTCTCTCTCTCTCTCTTCACAGCTACTTTCTACCCCCGCCCCC
>NW_019524925.1:453654-483543 GCF_002814215.2 Seriola lalandi dorsalis
CCCCCCCCCCCCCCCAATGTCTCAGATCTGCTCTTAAATTGTTTTTCTTCATGTTTTAGTACAGTGTGTTGCAAGCAGAAACACAACTAATCTTTTGCAGCCTGCAATGAAATATGTTCTTGTTTCTGGGTGAGACCTTCGCAAATCCACTTCTTGTGATTCTTTATATATCATTTTAAATCAAAGGATTATACAACACGAATGGATTATGAAAGCCCCCAAAACACATTTGAATAAGGTGAGAAATACATGTCCATCTAGCTATAAATAAGGTTGATTTTTGTCACATTACAGCACATGTAACAGTCATCAGATCACTGTTGAAAAAAGTAGAGCCTACAAAATGTATCTGTGCAAGAAGACAGTTTTATGTGTGTGCAGTTCATCCTCTGAAGGGGATTCTTTATGTTTTATTGCTTTCTGTAATAGCCAGCGTCGGCGGGGGGTTCATGAAGTTGTGACTATACAAGTGCCGGAGAAGAGTCAGTGCTTATTCCTCTGGAGAACAATGGTTGCCTGTTTTGCCCTTGCCCCACAAATCCAATTTTTTTTTTTCTCCTTCCTGAAACCGGTATCTGCTCTCTTTTACACCCACCGTACCACAAGGTGTCTGCTCCTCTCTGCCTGCGAGACGGGTCCTTCTCGATCTGCTTGTCATATGGCAGGTTGCAGGCATCTGAACAGACTGGCATGTTTGGACTGTAAGGAAATGTGTGCGTGTGTATTTGTTTGATATTTAAACCAGACTGCTGCAGGGTCCGGACCAGCTGTGTGTTATCAAAATATATGAATGGATGTGTGAGGAAATGAGGGCAAAGCTGCGGGTTTTGTGTTGTGTGCCTGTATTTTGTGTGTTTGTTTGGGCTTGCAGCTATGTGACTCTACTGTAACTAACATTCAGTGGATTGCCTGTACGGGCAATTCCGCACTCATCATTTATTAACCACTGATGACCTCAATTAGTACAATGAGAGACCATTGCATAACGTAACTGCTCTCTATAACATCAGCTGTTGGAATGGCCAATGCTGATCACTGATGCTGCTGTTATTTTTTCTTGCAGTGTCTGCTGTTATATAACAGTCCGTCTCACTGGACCCTGAAGCCAAGGTGCAGAGCGGATCAGGACAGGGCATGAGTTCTTGCACCCTCGTTAATTTCAGTGACCATTTGACCCTTAAAGGAGCTGTGTGATCCATACACACCCTGTTCACATCTTGTACCGCGGAACTCAGTGCAGAGCATTTCGCAGTGTTGTGAAAGAGGCCTACGCAAGCGTTGATACACTTTCCCCCACCGTGATTGTGTCTCCAGTGCAGGGGGCAAACACGCTGACGTATTGACATCCTTTTGGGGTTTATCTGCTGTGTAGGTGATAACTTGCAGGACTACCTCGATAGTCATTCTATGTTCTCCATCTCATGTAGGATATACTTCATTTCTAAACCTTGAAATTTTCTGAGAAAGCCTCCTCCTCGTACCCATTAACTCAGAGCGAGCTGGATGTTTCATCTCACTGCTCTCCTGTTCCAGGATGTCTCTCTCTCTCTTCCTGCGTCAGCACCCGTGAATGCCTGCTAGCCGCTGCTCAAAGGTGAGGCAAGATTAGTGTATAGAGAAACAAGTCTGTTCACACTCCTGCATGACAATTACGCCTGTGTGCAGGACAGATGGGATCTCATTCAGCTGATGATGATGATGAATGATTCCCTCCTAGGGGAGAGTGTTAGTGGGGCGCGACAGTATTATTACGTAACACACAATAGTGCCACCACCACTGACCTGGAATTAGCCTCTTTTTTTTTCTCTCTTTATAGGGTGACGTGCAGTTTGATTATTTTGTTTCAGATCTGAAATGAAGCCAACAACCTGTCGAGGGTCTGGGGTGTTAACAGGCTGATCGGCTCCACATATAAATGCAAAGAACAGATGTCAGAGCAGCAACAAGTCTTTACTCGTGCTTTAATCACTTTTTGAATAATTATTAAACATTGGCTTGTGGTGCTTTGTAGAGGTTTTGTATTATAAAGTGAATGAAACGGAGGAGACGCTACACAAAGCCTATTCATGTGTCTAAAAAGTAGTAGTATTTTGAATCTTGAAAACTGTTTTACCAACATACCTGCGTCGAGAAGAGAGGAGAGGAGAGGAGAGGAGAGGAGAGGAGAGGAGAGGAGAGGACCATCTGCCATTGCTTTTCTGTCCTTTCACCATCTGTGAATGGAGCATCCTAAGACCTACAGGGCTCTGTTTGTGCGTGTGTGTGTGTGTGTGTGTGTGTTGGGGGTATGATGTGATGTAACCTGTTTTGGCTGCTCCTCGCCTTCGTTCAAACAATGAAAAAAACCCGTCAATTTTCTGGATATTCTGCAGAGAAACGATTAAGTGATCTAGCAGGGGCATTGTGTGTATTGTGTGCGCTGTGGGCTTTGTGGTGATGTAAGAGGATCAGAAGCTTTGGAATCTGTAGGTTTCTTAACAGGACTAACACAGAAACCTTTTCAACCTGTCTGTGCTTACAGTATGTGTTGAAAACAGGTTCAGGTAACAAACATGTTGTCAAAGTCAACATCCCGGCCAAATTTCCTAGATGTCGACAGGGTGGTTTTGGAAGCCAGAACCAGATTAATTCACAATCTTGCCTAAATTTAGATGTAGCTTTAATTAGTTCAGTGACATCCACACACATTTAGAAAGCTGGAGTATAGTAATCTTACAGTGTGTTGTGCCTGTAGCTAAAGGTTAGCTGCAAAAGAAACATTGTGCCAGACCTTGTACAGTATCCATACAAACTTACATACAGGACAGGTGTTACCAAGATAAAAAAGAGCAACTTCCATAGTCTGGATTCTCCTCCTCTAAAGAAGTGAAATAAATCTCATAAACAACCTAAAATTCTGAGTCTGAACTAAGGTTCATTTTTGAAAAAAATCATATTGTTCTACATAAGTAACTTTCCAGAAGATTGCATGGAAACTTTTTTTTAATTTCTTTAATGGCAATAAAACCATAAAGATTAAAAAACAAGGTCAAAGTGAGAAGCTTCCTGTCATTTCTTCTACAGCTGTGACGGAACAAATCCTGAAGAAGCTCACTGTTCAATGTCTGACAGAGACCATAAAACTTTCATAATTACACCAAGAACACACAGTCCGCAACATTACAACACAGAGAGAGAGAGAGAGAGAGAGAGAGAGAGAGACAGAGAGAGAGACTGAGATTCATAGATATGAGGCGGCAGCAATTTAAAACGCTGTACTTAATATCTGTTATCTTGATGTGTGGTAATATTATCACTACACTTCTGCCCTCTCACTCTTTTTACTGTCTACAAGGTCTCATTACTCATAATATTTGGGTTTCAAATAAGATCAAGGACATCCCGTGTCATCATTATCAGCAGTCTGTTGTCTGAACATATTTCATAACTCCTGCTTTTGTCTCCTTCTGACTGTTTTGTGCATGTTGCAACTATCAGATTTTTTCCCCCTGTTAATTATCTACATGACTGTGAATGACTAATTGTAGGTTTGCATGTAGACATGGGTGTTTTTTGGGAAAGAGTGTGTGTCTATCTTTCTAAGCTTGTGTATATTTAGTCGTCCATCCAGAAGACCTGTGACTTCATTTTCAACAATTGCATAACATTCCTCTTATCGCTCCTGTAAGACTTTCCTTCAGACAGGCACATTTCCATTCGCTGACTTTCACCAGATCTCTCCGATCCCATCCGCAGCATCAAGCCTCTTATCTCACATTGGGTCACAACAGCGGTACGTATAGGATGGATTGGCCTCATCTCTCAGAGTGTGTGTCACAGGCGCTGAACAGCAGCACTCTCCATTAATCACAGACTGATCAAAGCAAAACCTGAAACTCACACAGATTGCTCAGCGTGTTGGCCCTACATCCCTCTCCAATTTCCCATCAGCTAAACTCAGGAGGACTAAAGAGCGGATGGTGTGTAGCAATAATAGGCAACAGCATTAATATTATCAGCATGGGTTTAGCCCTGTCTTTCAGATGTGGCAGCAGTCAGTGAATAGTGCTGCAGCTGCTCTCACTGCCCTGCTTCTTTAGCCTCCCTGCTCTGGCTCTGTGTGTCTGTCACTGCAGATCGATGCAGCACTAGGGCAAGGGAAAAGCACACAATGTTCAGTTCTATCGGCAGAGTGGCAGGTCTAATGGCGAGCTTGTCTGGCCAGTCTTGGCCTGACCTAGCCAAGCTGTCACTGGCTTCAGCCCAAACCCGCATACAATTTATTGGATAAAGGGGTTTCACAGTCCTCTGCTTGGACCGACTATCTACACATCTCTGGGCTGACATCACTGGCCACCTGCCGCAAAAATGCCGAACGTCCTTATCTGAGACGAATCCGTCAGATACGTGGCAGCGTTTGAAAGTCAATATGGCTTCCTCTCTAGTGACCGTATAACACAGCTTTGAAAATAGGATTTTCCAGTCACACGACAAGCGGGTCTGTGACAGCCTATTGATTGGCCTGTGTAAGGTATCAATCATTAACCTATACTACTATGGCATGGTGTGATAGGAAGGGAAGTGGAAAAACACCTCACTGTTGTTGCAGGTCGGCTGCACTGCATCTTTCCTCTGTCAGGGGACACTGAACTCAGGTTTGTTTTGCAATAACATGTAATCCTGTACCATGGAATGCTACAGCTCTTGGACCAACTGAGGTGTGTGTTCGTTGGGTAATCTGGAGACTCGTGTGTGTGTGTTTGTGTGTGTGTTTTCCCAGCTGCATTACATGCTTCACAGTACACCCTAGTGTGGGATGATAGGTTGGAGCAGAGTTTTTCGGTGGATAGGTCATTGCAGTTCAGTTCATTTCTGCTCCTCTGCACTGCTGAGGAATATATTGCATAATAAAATAAAATGTAAATGAAACAGGATTAGGGTTCTTCTTTGCATCTGCTGAACACTTCCCTGCAGCCGGCATTACTCTTTATCAGGAAGGATTAGATTGGGAGATTGGGCGGCACAGTTCACCCAAAAATCCCTTTAACAGTGAGTCAGTATTCGGGATAGAGGGACTGTATCAGACTCCAGTGGTTACATAAGGGTACATGACAAAGGAGCCCCTGCCGCCGCACTCCCCTCCATATCCTGCTGAACCATTTCTCTTCCTGTCTAAATGAACACACCTCCTTTGATGTCACAGGATAAATGCTCCAGTGATGTCGGGACAGATCGATACACCGGGTTTGCTGCGAATGTGTGTGCATGTTCACGGATGTGCGTGCTATTAATAGCTGGTAATGAATGGGTGGGTGTGTGCTTTCAGATTAATCCAGAGCCACAGATACAGGCCAAGGCGACAAGCGAGGACTGATTCTATCTCATCTGTTAAATCTCTTCCCAGAGATTCTGAAATGTACTGAAAGACTCCATTTAAATGAGAGATCACAAATATTTTGCCTCTTCTCTACGTTTCAAAAAATTTGTTTTCGATCACAGCAGTGTAAACTCTGTCATGTGCACCTGCAGTGGAGCTCAGCTCATTTGGAAAGATATGCTTAATTCAACTCATGTATCTGTCCATTCAATATAAAGCTACAGCCAGCAGCCGGTTAGCTTAGCTTAGCATAAAGACTCGAAACAGGAGAAAACAACCAGCCTGGCTCTGTCAAAAATCCACCTATCAGCACCTCTTAAGGTCTTCGTTTGTTTAATCTGTGCTCAAATCTGAGTCTAAAAATGACACTGTGGTTTTATAGGGTGTTATGTGTTGGATTACTTCTTTGATTTGCACAGTGACTTTCTGGACAACCAGCAGAGAATCCAGCTTCTCTCATAATATTGACGAAAAAGGTAACCCGCATGGCATTATATTTCCTTCAGGTCTTTGCCATTGCATTATATAAACTTAATTTCCGAGACAATGTTGAATAAAAACTTGGTGTAACATCGATTCCTGTGACAGAAAAGATTAGGTAAACAGAATCCAATGTATTAACATTTGTGCATCAGATAAGAGAGAAATCAATGGCTGTTTTTGTTTAATTGCATAACTCATCTTAGTCATGCATGAGCAGCTGAACTCTGTAGGCTGTGTTCCTTTTTCAAACTGCAGAGGAGAGGAGAGCCACAAAGTGTCTGATGTGGAGGGGCAGCTGAGTTTACAGCAGCAAGCACAAACAGACAGAGGTGAAGTCCAAGTCGAGAATGATAATCACTCGCTATGCATTCAGGTGCATTTGCAAATAGCACAAGCTGATGTTTTAAGATTCATTTTCATCACGCGGCCATTTCTCTACCCTGTTTCTTTCTTTGACTCTCTGTTGACATGATAGGATAAAAGGTACATTATGTCATCTAAATTTTCAGGAGCTTCAGGCATTATCAACACCTTTGGAAATGACTCTAACTCTAACCCATAAAATATTTGAAAGGTGAGACACTATTTATCTTTCTGTAGGTGAGGGCCTGAGGCTTTGTTAGCATGCTGTCTGCTTCTGTGTGTGTACTGTTCTGACAGACTTTGCATGAACAAATATTACTTTGCTGTAATCCCTTTCGTGAGAGAGGAGAGTGTCTGTGGCCGAGAGACAGGCTTAATGAAATTTTTTTTTAAACACGGAATAGAAATGGGAAAGTGTCGGTATTAAAAGGAAGATGCAAACAAAGACAGAGCAAAGAAATATGAGAAAGTAGGGAGGTCATTGTTGTACCTTTTAGACAGCGGCAGATGAGCATCTCTGCAAATCATGAATAATCATGCGTTGAGAATATGAGAAACTGGTGGAATAGAAAGCAGTGCACCGCCACAACAAACATTGTGGATGATATTTTCGGGCATCCATGTGGCTATGAACAATATTTTGATTCACATGGTTATATATGTTACCTGTGCCAAATGCATAGAGAATTATCCACCAACTCTGCAGCTCCTCTCAGCTCCAGGGAGCGTCTCTGTGTCTTTTAGCCCATTGGTTTGGTTTTGCAACTTCACAGTTTAGTTTCATCCTCACTGCTATCATAGCATGGTTTTCCACAACAGTCGGCAGCTGTTTCTGACAAAAAGCTCTACTAGGGACTGTACGCCACCCACAACCAAACAACAGATAGCCCAAAGTTAGCAGCTAGCCTGTGATCATGGTGGAGAATATAGCAGCTTGGAATATTTCTCTCAGGAGGCAGTTGGTGGAAACCAAAGCTTAGTGAAAAGGAGAGTGAATACTTGACTTCATCATCAGGTGGCCTGAAACAGGACTTCAAATGAATGCTAATGTTGCTTGGTGTTTGCTGGATGTGTAAATAAGCAACTGTTTGTTAGCAGGTTCACCATATTAGCTTGAGAATATGTTAGTGTTGTGTTACAGCTTGTTCACACAGACCCCAGGCCACTCATACACTCATGCTGTGTCTCAATTTGATACTTCCATACTAACATTTGCTGTCTTGAGAGCATAAATGCGTTCACACTGACAAGTATAGCAACATGCAATGCATGCACCATCTTGGCTATGTAGTAGAAGTGGACGCACAAGCAGCGTGTTTTCAAACTTGGGAAAACGCCGACTGAGGAAGGAGGACACGTTGTTGGTGCCAATTGCGGCGTAATTTGCATTTGCGCACACAGGAAGGTAAACATTTGTAAGTCGAGTGAGTAAAGCAGCCGGAAGATATTTTGGAGGGCAACAAACCTTTGACTTGCCACAACACTATCCTGTCAGAATTCACGCACAATGCCAGTGAGTATACTGTGTACACAGTGTACTACATGTGAGTGTATACTGACTGAAGCATCTGATTTGAGACACAGCATCAGTTAAAAGAATGCCAGTTGGTCATTTGGGTAAATAGATAGTAATGCTAATGCTTAATTTATTGTATGCAAGTTAGAACTGCAAATCTCACTATTTATTACATTACATATGTACTCCTCATCACTAATATCTTTAGATACCGTGTTGTCACCGTCTATAAATGTGGTTCAAGTTTTTTAAACCTAGTATTCTGCTAACCTTAATTATCTGTGTATATTTATCCTCAGTTCTAGAGATATATTTGCTAAATTCATAGAACAGGAAAACAGGAAAATACATGTTAGATATTAAATGAAAGAAAATGCCATGGTAAGTCTATAACAACACATTGCCTTGTCTTAACATACTGTATTCACCTGTAATTCAAATACAGCCCATGCAATGTATCAACATGCATCAACATGCTTATACTACAGGGTCTTGCGTGTTAAGGGAACTCATCCTCATGGCGCTTCCTCTTCTCTGTTGATGCAGACAAACAGCCTCCTCCCTCCAGACTGGCCTGTGTGTTGATTTGCTTGCTGCTGTGATACTTGGGGCTTTAGAGGTAAGCACCCTGGGAGTGAAATAGTGAGTAATTGCCCCACTCAATGATAAGGAAACAGAGCCACAAGGTGTGCAGCAGTGGTCTAACATCTGCTGCTAAGCCCTCGCCATCCTCTCGGCCCATCAGGTTGGTGTGTGCCACCGAGCAGAACAGCTCCCATGTGAGCCGTACGTACACATGCCTACACACTGACCTCTGCAAGACAAAATCTGGAGAGTAAACACACATTCAAATACACACTCTGCCCTTAACGCAATGCAGACAAGGACGTCACTATAGGAATGATGTCCTGAAGGTGCACTAAAGGCTTCAGTGGTCTGTTATATAATTAATCAGTATCAGAACAGACAGCATCTCATTTCTTCAAGCGTAATGTCCATAAAGCATCCATGCACTTATTTTCTGCTGGTTTTATTTGAAGGTGTAATAAAATAGAAAACAAAATTAAATTGACTACGTGATAGGTGGCGCTTTGATGGCTTTTTGGAATAGGATGTGCTGTCTCTGGTGCACATGTTTTGTAATGTCCTCTAATATTAGCTTTCATCCAAAGGTCGGCCCCTAATGCTAGTCATGACGACACCCCTGAGTTGTCTCTCTCTGTGTTTTACGGGCCATTTCCCATGGCGCCCTGTCTCAAATGTCTGACATCAAGAACATGGAAGACCAGTTTTGGAGCAGTGCTGATAGTTGGAAAATATACAAATAAACATCCGTAAATGTACTTTTTCTTTTTTTTTTTTACATTAGTCAAGTGATGTGCCTGATCTTGCTGAGTGGTTTATATGAGACAAAACAACTTTGACTGCAACGTTCACTGCATAAATGACCATGCAGAACTGTAAGGTCACTGAGCAGCAGCCTTTGGGGCTGAAAAATAAAGCCAACACGTAAGTGCCAAAAACTGCAGTCCCCCGAATGGGTACTTGAGGCTGTGTTTGTGGAGTTAATGCCTTTCGAAGGATTTTTCATGCAAATATCAGACAGATAATTGTTGTAAAGTTAATTGACCAACAGAACATGCTCCTGTTTTTTTGAGGTGAGTGAAATTCCAGCATTATTTTATTTATATGTAAGCATAAAATTACTTGGTATTGGTTTCTGTGCTTTTGATACCTGGCTTGTTAGACTAGCTTGTTAACTAACTAATTAGCCAGCAAATTAATTAGCCTTGGGTTAGCCTTCAAGCAAAATGCCCACACACCCAGCTGTGCTAATGATGGTAACCACAGATATTAAACCGGTTTGCACTGAAGTCTCTGCTCTACACGCCCTTTTTGGATTAGCTGGGAGTTACGTGGCTTCAGGCACTGCCAACATGGCAACAGCTGACCAGCCCACTCTGAACTTCAAAACCACTATTCAGAAACCTATGGGTGACATCATGGAGATTACGTCCATCTTTGTTTACAGTCTGTGGTGCTGACGCATCTTCCTGGATACCCATAGGGTTCACTGAAATCACAGAATTATATATCTATCTCCGCATGAGTGTCTTGGGTTAATCTAAAGTATATTGCATTGTAACTAAAATAATATCTCTTGATGCACTTCCACAAGTAGGTCTTTGTCAGTTTTTTTCTGCCTCTGCTCATGAGGTTAACTATTTTCAATAGAACAATTGCTGTTTTATTGGTGCAACATTATATTTAATGTCTTATGTATTTAATATGTAATCCCCAAAACAATCTCCAAAACAACCCAAGTGCCAACAGCTGCTAATATAGTGCCTTTGAACAAAGCACTTAATCCCAACATGTGTACATTTGGTGTTCTGCACCGAGGAGCTTGCATCATGAAAAGTTTACTGGCATCGCTAAAAATGAGCAGAACACTAGAACTTCACTAGATGTTTTACTTGTAGTTTTATAAACAAAAATGTCTGAATAGTTTTTAAAAAAAGCTGAACGTTTTTATTATCTCCCCATCACATTCTAAAACAATCTTGTAATTCTTACCTCTGTACAAGAATTTATTTTTTTTGAGGGTGAAATTAACCAGCCAATGAACTTGCAACACATCACTATGTTTAATTGTATCCATTACTTAAACTGAATATGAATTGTCAAAAGCAAAATATATCAATTTTACACAAATTAAAAAAAAAGGATATCTACCTGATTTTTAATGTTTCTGATTAACTCAAGGATTAAATGTTTATGGATTTAGAAAATTCTCATATTTCTTTAAGCCATTTAAAACCCACTGGATTATGTGAAAAAATTAATAGTCACAAAGTTCAAAACTGGGTTGTTTTTCTGATCTCATGAAACTTTAACCATTTGGAGATACAGTATGTGGTTTTCACAAAACAGCAGCAAAATAAAAGAAAAAGTGATTCATGGAAATTCATTCTGCAACAGACTTACACACTGAACACATAGGGTGCTCGTCATGTGGCCAGCAGTCACTGCTCTTCTAATGTGGTAAACCATATATTTTCAGTGGAGAGCAGCTTTAATTGTCTCAGCTTTATCAGACCAACAATAAAACAACAAGACATACAGGGAGAGTGACAGTGGCAATGAAATGTAGGGTAAATCTCTGAGACTCATTTCATTCTGTCCTCTGAGTGTATATGTTCCCATGTGTGCTCATGGGTGCTCGCTCCCACGACTACATGGTCCCCGAGCTCCTATAGTTTCGTCTACCGGCTTTACTTCCCTGGCAGAACCTTTAGCCCACATACCATGAGAACTCACACAGGCAAGGTATTCTGAGAAATAAAGTGAAGTGGAATTACCGACCGACTGTCAGACTTGGGAAACTAATGAGGGGTTTTCATAGGGCAGGAGGGGGTTTTAGCCAAGGAGACATGTCATGGCTAACAAGAATGTGGTCTATCTGATTAATCTGGTAATGGGCCAAGGAAAGGAGGTGTTGGGATAGGACTTTTGTTAGTTTCAAACTCAGGGTGACTCTGGAAATGAATGGGGGTGCTGTCTATTTCATAACATTTTGTAGGAACTAAAACCTCTATGGCACTGCCTATTTTTAACAGCTTTCTATTTGCACCATACTGTCAGTGAAGATGAGTGGGGTGAGGCTGCATGGGTGGTGACCTGCAGCATGTCATGTTGTCACAGTCACAATTAAAGGATCAATAATGTAAAGTGATGTAAGTAATGTAAATGTCAAAGTAATAAACGTAAGAGAGATCTGAGGACAAATTCAAACAGCAGACTGTGAAGCTCTACTGCAGCATTTAGCTCTACTGCACAGTGAAAGATCCTGGTCCAGTGTGTTAGCTGTTCCCATTTGCCAACGTGCTTAACAGCCATAAATGAGAGAATAAATACGAGAGTGAGCCATTTTTTGAGGCGCTTCACATCGAGATGATTGTGCAGCGAGGAGGCAGGAGGTTTAGTTCATTGGGATTAGCTCAGAGTAAGCGAGGGTGTCTTCAGCTATGGGGAGGAATCTGAGTCCTCAACAGAATGTGCTGCTCTTTCCCTTCAGGCTTGCTATGGGAATTCCTCACTAAGACAGAGACTAGACTGAGCCCAGCATGTAACAGAGCCTGCTGGCATTTCATAATTCAGTCAGTCAGTCAGTGAGTCAGCCGTTCCCCTTTCCTGTGGGATATGTATGTAGGAACAGTGTAGTTGTTGTAAAAGTTGTACATTCAACTCTGGACTGAAAAAATAAAGGAGAAAAAAAAGTCTTAACAGTAATATCTAATCAAGTATAAAAAAAGTACTCATGGTGATGAATCATTCCTTTCAGAATTTTAAAATAATTAAATAATTAGCAATATTGGCCCCTAAAAGGATAAGCGATATAGCTAAAGAGTGAATAATGGATGAATTTGCAATATTTAAATGCTATTGCAGATGTGGATAGTATTACGGGGGGTGAGGTTTTTGCACATTTGACCTAATAATGTAAAAATATGAATATACCAAGTGCTTGGCATGAATAGGTGTCAAACGTAGAGGAGTAAAAATTACAAGATTTCTGGAAATTAGTGGGGGAGAAGTAGAAAGTCTCCTTAAATGGAAAGATATAAAGCTATTTAGAGATTGATAAATAACACATTCAATCCATGCGAATGAAAAGTTGAATTTACAGCACACAGTACATAAAGTGGCAACTGTTTTTAAAACTTTTGACTGGGAGAATCTGTGACTGAAATGTTATCCATGTAAATAAATTTGTGATTTAGGAGTGTAGGAGTTACACTTTTCATTAATGTCTCACAATTGAATCATCCTGTAGCTGTAAAGTTTGGATTTGAGGGCATATTTTTCCAAATTTTGGAAAGTGTGTCTCTAAATGTCTCCGTCATATTCCCCTTGTTCAAACCGAAACTGTGACCAGTGATCCTCAAAGGGGAGACTTCTTTTATGGTTGCAAACCAGCCTTCAATCTAATGTGAACTATCTGTTCTTTTTAACATCCTGGATATGGATTTCTGGCTCACACCCTCCCTTCTTCCCTTATGTGCAACATACATTTTCTTCCCAGTGAAGTGTCTGCAGCAAATGTGTCTTAATGTGCTGAGCTGTGTTAAACTGTTAATGTGATGTTGAAAGAGAAAATCCCTCCACAGAGGTATGTAACCTCACAGATCAATCCTCTTAACTGATTAAAACTTTACTAGAGGTTGCATTCTCCCCTGTAGCCATCTACGGGTCAGCTGCCTGCCGCTGTTGAACAAACTGGTTTCAGCACAGGACGACCACAGCTGTTGCTATCTTTACAAAAGTAATTGAACATTAAAAAGAGGAAAATTTTATGTGAGGTCATGTGCAAACAGTAGAGTCTTTTGAGTGCAAAGCTCAAAGAAACGAAACAGATCCTTTGCTTCAATTTACTTCTAACAAGAAATGTGAACTTTTAACAAATGCAAATTTTACTTCAGTTTTGACCCAGTTTGGACACTTCAATCATGCAACTATTCTCCTCTGTGTCTGCACTTATCTGCTATGTCACAGTTAGGGAGATGAAAGTGGGTCAGACCGAGCATGTGAGGGGCCCTGAAAGGAGGCTGCCAGACCATTCTCCCCCCGAACTCCAGGTATGAAATTAGTGTGTGTGTGTGTGTGTGTGTATGTGAGTGTGCGTGCGTGTGTGTGTGTGTGTGTGTGCGTGTGTGTGTGTGTGTGTGTGTGCGCGTGTGTGTGTGTGTGTGTATTTGTGTTTGCTTGTGCCTTTGGCTTCTCTCTAATGCACTGGGTGTTCCCATTCAACAACAGATGCTCTATTTGTGGAAGTATCCATGGTGATGATGACTTGCAGTCATGGAAAAGGGGCGGATGGACAAGTGGATGTGTCTATTTGGCACACATGGGTGAGATCTCTGCTCTCCCTGCCAGTCTATTCACCTATTCAAACAACAGCTGAACAGGGATAGGGGTTATGAGAGTAAGGATGGGTAAAAACCTTCCAGAAAGCCATGAAGGGAAGAAGCAAAAGGGAAGCAGAGAGTTTAGGGGGCGATGACAAGCTCAAAGGGCTGACACAGAGCTCCACTCAGGCCCCGAGGGTAATTTCGGATCTGCAGTGAGACACGTCGCTGTACATTCCCAACACGACTAAAGCTGCTGCGTTCTGCTTTCCTTGCATCTCAACAGTATAGACTGTTACATAACCGGCAGGCTAAGGCTTTAATAACACTGTCTACGAAACATTTACAGTAAACAGAACAGTACCTGCTCGATGCAAACACTGTGTACAATTCCACAGAGGAAAATCCCAGTGTTTGCAAACATATTGTGAGGATGTTTCTTTTTATGTAGAAAATGATGAATGATTGTATTATTGATTATGCACTGCTGCAGACATAGGGGGACTTATGAGAATAAGAGAGGGAGGGAGAGATGGGGAAAGGGTGGGAAAACAGGTAATTAGCTGAAAGTAACTGCTACATTGTTACTTGGAGACTACAGATAAATAAGTGGAAGAAGTGGAAGATGTAGACGCACGCACGCACACACACATACGCACACACACACACACACACACACACACACACACACACACACACACACACACACTTAAAATCATAACCAGATTTCATAATTCCCTCTCTGTCAGGGGCCTGTTTTGAGCAGGGTAAAGGTGTTCGCTTCAGCAGAATCCAGCTCCTCTCTCTCTCTCTCTCTGCAGCAGCACTCTCAGCAGTCCACAGCGGGGTGATTTCATAACTGCAGTCCAGAAAAGGTAAAGACAACAGAGACCAGACCATCAGTCATCAACCAATCAAAGTGGACATAAGTAAATAAGTAAGTGTCCCAAAGAGGATAGAAATGTTACCACGTGATGCCTTGTGACTAGGGATTGAGGAAGCAGCCCGTCAGTCTTCACTCTGATACTTTATAGTTGTAACTTTGTTCCAGAGGGTTGAGGATATTATGCCAACGTAGCATCAAATGTAGCATCAAATCGAAACCATCAAATCAAATGCTAACGATTTCTTGCCTTGTTTGCAGTACACAGAATAACTATTTCAGATTCCTTCAGATTTGTTTCAGTGTTGCTCTGACATTAAATATCTGTGTTGCTTTGACAGTTGAAAAAACAGAACCAGTTGAAATGAAAATTGGAAGGAGACCAGATCACCTGCATCAGAAACTCTCTGTTTCCCCAAATTAGGTAGTAAAGTGAAGCTGGTTTCCAAGCAATTGGGAATCAATTAAACTGGACTGATCACTCAACCAAAGTCTGCCCGAATGCAAAGATGGCACATTAGTCATTTATTATCATGTTCTAAATGTTTTTGGCTTATCTAACCAGTGTGGTGAGACAGGGGTGGACGACAAACAAATTAAGATGGAAAAGAGAAAGACAGACAGAGAGAGAAAGAGAGAGAGAGAGAGAGAGTTTCCTTGGCTTGGTGCTGGCAGGATGGTTAGATAACTGAAGGTCAGAGGCAGAGTGTACTGTGCTGTGAGTCGCAGCGGGCTCTGAAATTCCGCAGGCCTGAGAGACTGGGCGAGCTCTCGTCCCACACCTGACCCCAGCACCTCTCTGCCGTCCTCCGCTCTCTTCGACAACACTCTTCTCCTCTCTCTCTGCGCCACATCTGAACCTCTTGGTCTACCACCATCTCCTTGCGACCAAGACGTTTACATTTACATTTACATTTGGCGCTTTTATCCAGAGTGACTCACAGTGTGTATTCTGTACTTTCCCATTTTAACCTCTTAAACCTCACTGACTCTTTTTGTTCTGCTTTTCAGTGAGACCTGGGAAAAATATATCAAAAAAACGAACAACCAAGCATGAAGCAGCAGTAACAGAAAGCCAATCTGTCGGTGAAGTGCACAACTGTTCCTAGAAAATGTGCCTAAAATGATATATAAACACCTATAATCCTTTTATCTTATAGAATAGCGCAGCCATAAAATGGTATTGGAGGATATATCACTCAGTGTAACTTCCATGAACAGTTGGCACAACCTGACAAGGAGTATATGATACTGTCAAACAGTGTGAAGTAGGATTTTAATAACCTTAAAACTACCTAAGGGCTTGAAAATATGCGCTTTTTAACCTCCTGGCCTTTGGAGGAAGGCATTACTGCATGGGTTACTGCAAAGAGGAAACAGACCCTTTTTACAGCTCATTACCAGTGTATTGCCAGCATGGAGCTGACACATTTGGATCGCCTTTATGCCAAACCTGATGTCCCGTGATATCCCCCATGTTAAGCTGTTTACACAAGATGCAGGCATGAGACAGAATTATGTGACATCATTATCTGTGTATAGTCACATACCTCAAATATTAAAAGTAGAAGAACTTATTCTGCAGTGTCTCGTCACTGATATATTATTAAAAATGACATTATTCAATTGTGAAGACTTTTAACCATTTACTGCTGGTCATGTTGCAGCTAGTTTGAGATGTTTTGAATAAAGTTTAGTTTGGTTATCTGTCTCCAGTTGGTCACAAGAGTCTGAGAGTCATGAAAGGATCAATGGGGTAAAGAAAGAAGGAAAAAAAAAACAGTTTTAAAACTTTTTTGTATTAATTTTCTCTGATCTTTGCTGTTTTAGTGAAACTTTGGATAATTTTACCTCTTTGGGTCTAAAATTATTATTTAAATTAGTCTATCTGAGAAAGAAGTACAAACAACTCAGGTATTTGAAACATGACAAATGACTTTGTCACACGCTATCATGGTTGGGAGCCACTGTTTAACCTTTAACAGTGAATTGTATTTTACAAGGTGATCATACTATATGTTTATTTTAAGTAAGAAACTAATCCCAACAGTATTTATAGCTGTGAAATAAATACAAGAGGGTGAAAAGTACAATATCTCTAGTTGTAGTGAAGTAGAACTATGAAGTGACATAAAATGGAAATACTCAAGTAAAATACAAAGTACAGTATTTATGTAATTGTAGTGACTGCCCACCAAGTCTGTAATTACTGTCCTTCATGGGTATAGCAGGTAGATACAGCAGATACTTAACATAATGATGCAGTTACTAAAGGTAGATTTAGGGGGGACAAACGACCTTTTGTGTTTTGGTGGAGGAGTGGCCCTGGCTCTGGAGAAGCTGTGCCACCGAGGGTCACCTTGCTGGCTTTGTTTTTGTTTTTTTTTTTGTTTTTTTTTTTGTCTGTTTTTGGAAAAGCTCAAGTGTAATCTGTGTGCAGAGCAGCTCACAGCTGAAGGTAACCCATTGTTTACAGATTAATCCCTGTTCCTTTGGCAGAACAGGCTGACCCAAATCGTTAAGGTCAGAAGGAAAAAAAGAAATAGATGATACTGAATTGTTACAGTTGTGATTGTATGTCTATGTGAATAATGCACACCTGTTTGTGCGTAAGGGAAAATGTTCCCGCTAAGACCCTCGCTGCACTCTCCGGGCCAGTGTCATGTGTGAGTGCTAGAGGATCCTGTGGTGAGAGTAGAGTATTGTGTTTCTATTTTATTTATTAGCCTCTTATATAAGCACCAGCAGGGAGAAGGGACATACTGAGACAGGGCTAAAGGGCACAGAGCTTCGAAATACAGTCAGGGTACACAGAGTCACTGAGGTGGTTTATAAAATGAATAGAATTAGATTAAGTGAACAAAAGACACAGAAGAAAAATCAGTTTGCAGTATGTTTAGAAAATCACACACTCCTTATTCTCTGAAGCTATTTCAACCTACTCTCTGAAATTAAATGGGAAGTGTATATAAAAACTCAAGAAACAATAATATGTTCTAAGTTTAGTGCAAAAGGTTTGTGATTTTTCCAGCAGAGAAAAAACAAACCTTAATAGCTGCATTGTTTGTATCTCTTAGTATTCATGTTATGGTTATGAATTCTTTCATCTGACCATCAAAAGAAGAAGGACAAGTGGGTCTACAGGGATGGAAACTTTTCTTAATTGCTCCATAAAAGTTAAACAAAACAAAATATGGAAATATAATAGAAAATATACAACAT
This sequence comes from Seriola lalandi dorsalis, assembly GCF_002814215.2. NCBI lineage: Eukaryota > Metazoa > Chordata > Actinopteri > Carangiformes > Carangidae > Seriola > Seriola lalandi. The sequence continues at coordinate 471,388 of NW_019524925.1, forward strand.
ATAATAAATGATACATACTGTAGAAAAGACAGACAGCAAACAGGAGGTAAATGAAGCAAATATCTTCAATCTTAATAAGGAAGGAAGAAGAAAATTGATAAAACAAGAGTTAATGTGAATAAACAAATTTCATGTAGAGGGTTAGTATAGCACACAAACACACTTGTCTTGGCAGTTGTATGGAGGATCGCATCTGATGCTTTGCAACCTTGTAAACACACACACACACACACACACACACACACACACACACAGACACTCAGGTCAACCAGGGCATCAGTGTGGGCAAACAAAGGGGGAGGGACTAATGAAAACACCTCTCTGTTTACTCCAGGAAACACCTGGGCTAATACTGACTGTCTAGCTTCGGGGGCAACGACACCAGAGTCTCTGCAAGTGACTCAGGCATGTTTCAGCATGTGTGTGAGAACATGCCCTCTCTGCATTACCCAGCTCTGTTCTGTTCAGTGTCTGTGCCCTCTGTACAGAAAATGTGACGTTACATTGCAGAGTCCAGGTTCAGGCCGGACGGTGTGGAGATCAAGGTGGCTCGGAGGAACGAGTCCAGGGGGTGAGAGAGGTGGAGTGGTGGGTGAAGAGAAAACAAAAAGTGCAAAAAAGAGGATGAAATGCTGCAGCCCTCCCCTCTGTCTCGTCCCCCTTCAGTCAGTGCTGACTGTGTGGAGCAGTGTGTCCCCCCCACCCCCACCCCCTCTTCCCAACTCCTCCTACTCCTCCCTTCCCCACTCCTGTGTGGAATTGGGTTTACATAACCCACTGCAGTCTGAGATAACGCAGCACACAACTCATGACGACGCCATCTCTCTCAAGGCAACAAAGACACACAGCATTTGCATGAAGCAGCATCAAACATTCATAGTATGCACTATATATAGTGTAGCATGTGCTATACTGAGGAGGCGACGGCTTCTTCTTCTTTTTCACTGCTGTGGGTTGCGTAATCAAGCACGTACAGGCATCTGCACACGCAGGCCTGCTCTGAGTAAAAGCCACAACTTCCCCTAAGCAATGAGGGGTTCAGTCACACAATCTCACTCCAACCAAGAAGCTTCTGTATGAATTTTCAGGGAACTGGGCTCTGATTCTAAACCCAGAAAAGGCTCTTTTTAAACACTGCTGTCCTGACAGAACCCCTCTTGAACACAAGCTTGTACCGTGTGAACAGACCTCAAGAGTTTTTTTTTCCCCTGTAGTGACAGTAGATTGTAACCACGTCAAAGCGGTGTGTGTGTGTGTGGCACAGGGAGGCCGTTGTCATGAGAGAGAATGCAGGCATTTTATGAAACTCTTACTTAATCACTTAGTTAGTGTTGTACCAGTTTTGTATTCTGGGTGGCTACAACCAGTTCTGTCTGGACAGGGCTGGGGGAGAGGTCGGATTCAAGGGCTGTTATCTATCTCTGGGAACCAAGTTAAATGCTTCTGCGAGTGTTTTTGTGTGTGTGTGTGTGTCTGTGTGAGGGAATGTGCGTCATTCTGGCTGATGAACTTGGATCGGTAACCAGGACTGTTGTTCTCTACATTCCCCTGTCACTCGTGGCTCACAAGGGATCAAGTCACAATACCTCACCCAGCCTCACTTGCTTTCTAACAACTGGAGCACTGACTTATGAAACTCTTTTTGAGGGTCTTCCAATTTCTATTTTCAATCATTTCATAATCATATCAGACAGCTTGCTTTACATCACACTACTGGATTTTGGATTTGATTGAAATACACAAAGGCCACACTGAAAACCTTACATTTTAAAATCTAATGTTCAAACTGTTGATGAAATAATAATTAATTAGCGTTAAATAAATAGTTCCACCAATAGAAACAGTATTTCTTTGTATCTATGTAGTCATTTTGTGTGTTTGTGGTAGTTTTACATCTATTTGTTTTGTGCCTCATTGTAGTTGCATTGTGTTTCTTTATCGTAGTTTTTAATATCTGTATGTGGTAGTTTTGTATCTCTTCATAGTCGTATGACTGACTTTCCAAAAAAAACGTTTTTTACTACATTTTGCATGTCGTGCTGGAATGGACAAAAATATTTGTTTTTAAATTTCAGCATTTTAAAAATCTGCTGTATTTGTAAGTGTGCAGAGATTTTGTGGCACTTTGATTTCAACCCCTTTTTTTTTTTAATTTTCCTGAAAGTATATATAAAATTAAAATATGCTACTTTGGCTCTAATGCAGCAATTTCCACTCTGTGGTCTGGATCAAGGGCTTAGGTTTGGTCTCAACATTGGTAACAACCCTACCACCCCTCCAAAATAAAGAGATTGATTAAAACTCCTCTTAAAACATTCTTTTCTCAGAATGCTTTTATGAATGTTTGATATTTTGTGTTTCATTTAATTCAATCAGTATTTTCATGTAACTTACCTCTGTTTTATGATGTGTTTGTTTTTCCCTTGTTTTTAATTGCTGTTTTAATTCCGCTATTTTCTTTTTGTAAAGCACTTTGTAACTAAATAAAGTTTATTATTATTGTATCATAACCTAATGTGAATGTTTTTGGATTGCGGGAGGAAGGAAAAGTAAATCACGCAGGCAAAGGGAGAACATGCAAACGCCACACAAAAAGGCGCCCCTGAGACGACAGGTCTAACCACTGCACCGCTGTGCTTCCCCATCATAATATCATAGTATAGTAAGGCATAAAAATGTCATAGCATAGTAAGGCATAAAAACTCACTAAAACGTTATAGTAAAATAAAGTGTAAGAAGTCATAAATATGACATGAGGCATGAAAAGTGTAAGGCATGAAAAGACATAGAAACGTCATAGTAAGGTATAAAAATGTAATAGCATAGTAAGGCATTAAAAGTTATAAAGACATCATAGTATAGTAAGGCACTAAAAGTCATAAAAACATCATTGTATAGTAAGGCATAAAAAGTCATAAAAAAAGACATAGTATAGTGAGGCATAAAAAGAAATAAAAACATCATAGTATAGTAAGGTATAAAAACTCATTAAAACATTATTGTAAAATAAGGCATAAAAAGCCATAAAAACAACATAGTTTTGTATGGCATTAAAAGACATAAAAATGTCATAGTATAGTAAGGCTTAGAAAGTCATAAAAACAACATAGTATAGTATGGCATAAAAACATCATAAAAAAACATAGTATAGTAAGACGTAAAAATGTCATAGTATAGAGAGGCATAAAAAGTCAACAAAACGTCATAGTATTGTATGACTTTAAAAGTAATAACAATATTTTTGTATAGTGAGGCATTAAAAGTCATAAAAACATCATACTATTGTAATACATAAAAACATCATAATATAGTAAGGCATAAAAAGTCATAAAAACGACATAGTATAGTGAGGCATAAAAAGTAATGAAAACATCATAGTATTGTATGACTTTAAAAGTAATAACAATATTGTTGTATAGTGAGGCATTAAAAGTCATAAAAACGACATAGTATAGTAAGACATAAAACATCATAGTATAATATGGCAAAAAAAGTCATAAAAACGTTAAAGTATAGTAAGGCATAAAAAGTCATAGTATAGAAAGGCCTAAAAGTCATAAAAACAACATAGTATAGTAAGACATAAAAACGTAATAGTATAATAAGGCATAAAAACGTCATAGTATAGTAAGGAAAAAAAAATCATTAAAACGTCATAGTATAGTAAGACATAAAAACGTCATAGTATAGTAAGGCATAAAAACGTCATAGTATAGTAAGGAAAAAAAAATCATTAAAACGTCATAGTATAGTAAGACATAAAAACGTCATAGTATAGTAAGGCATAAAAACGTCATAGTATAGTAAGGAAAAAAAAATCATTAAAACGTCATAGTATAGTAAGGCATAAAAACGTCATAGTATAGTAAGGAAAAAAAAATCATTAAAACGTCATAGTATAGTAAGACATAAAAACGTCATAGTATAGAAAGGCCTAAAAAGTAATAAAAACAACATAGTATAGTAAGACATAAAAACGTAATAGTATAATAAGGCTTAAAAACGTCATAGTATAGTAAGGAAAAAAAAATCATTAAAACGTCATAGTATAGTAAGGCATAAAAACGTCATAGTATAGTAAGGAAAAAAAAATCATTAAAATGTCATAGTATAGTAAGACATAAAAACGTCATAGTATAGTAAGGCATTAAATGTCATAAAAACAACATAGTATAGTAAGACATAAAAACATCATAGTATAGTAAGGCATAAGAAGTCATAAAAACGACATAGTATAGTGAGGCATAAAAAGTCATAAAAACGTCATAGTATAGTAAGGCATAAAAAGTTATAAAAACGACACAGTATAGTAAGGCATAAAAAGTCATAAAAACAACATAGTATAGTAAGATATAAAAACATCATAGTAAAGTAAGGTATAAAAAGTCATAGTATAGTAAGGCATAAAAAGACATAAAACTCATTAAAACGTCATATAATAGTAAGACATAAAAACATCATAGTATAGAAAGGCATAAAAACGTCATAAAAACGTCATAGTATCGCAAGGCATAAAAAGTCAAAAAAACGACACAGTATAGTAAGGCATAAAAAGTCATAAAAACGTCATAGTATAATAAGGCATAAAAATTTATTAAGACGTCAAAGTATAATGAGACATAAAAACATCATAGTACAGTAAGGTATAAAAAGTCATAGTATAGTAAGGCATAAAAACGTCATAAAAACAACATAGTATAGTAAGACATAAAAACATCATAGTATAGTAAGGTATAGAAAGTCATAAAAACAACATAGCATAAAAAGACATAAAAACAACATAGTATAGTAAGACATAAAAACATCATAGTATAGTAAGGCATAAAAAGTCATAAAAACGACATAGTATAGTAAGGCATAAAAAGTCATAAAAACGTCATAGTATAGTAAGGCATAAAAAGTCATAAAAATATCATAGTATAGTAAGGCATAAAAAGTCATAAAAACGACATAGTATAGTAAGGCATAAAAACGTCATAGTATAGTAAGGCATAAAAAGTCATAAAAACAACATAGTATTGTAAGACATAAAAACTCGTTAAAATGTCATAGTATAGTAAGGCATAAAAATGTCATAGTATAGTAAGGCATAAAAACTCATTAAAACATCATAGTATAGTAAGGCATAAAAATGTCACAGTATAGTAAGGCATAAAAAGTCATAAAAATGTCATTGTATAGTAAGGCATAAAAAGTCATAAAAACGACATAGTATAGTAACACATAAAAACATCATAGTATAGTAAGGCATAAAAAGTCATAAAAACGACATAGTATAGTAAGGCATAAAAATGTCATAGTATAGTATGGCATAGTAAGACATAAAAACGTCATAGTATAGTAAGGCATAAAAAGTCATAAAAACGACATAGTATAGTAAGGCATAAAAAGGCATAAAAATGTCATAGTATCGTAAGGCATAAAAACTCATTAAAACGTCATAGTATAGTAAGGCATAAAAATGTCACAGTATTGTAAGGCATAAAAAGTCATAAAAACGTCATAGTATAGTAAGGCATAAAAATGTCACAGTATAGTAAGGCAAAAAAAGTCATAAAAACGACATCGTATAGTAAGGCATAAAAATTCATTAAAACGTCCTAGTATAGTAAGACATAAAAACGTCATAAAACAACAAGGATAGTAAGACATAAAAACATCATAGTATAGTAAGAGTATCGTAAGGCATAAAAACTCATTAAAACGTCATAGTATAGTAAGGCATAAAAAGTCATAAAAACGACATAGTATAGTAAGGCATAAAAATTTCACAGTATAGTAAGGCGTAAAAACTCATAAAAACGACATAGTATAGTAAGGCATAAAAATTCATTAAAACGTCCTAGTATAGTAAGACATAAAAACGTCATAGAATAGTAAGGCATAAAAAGTCAAAAAAACATCATAGTATAATAAGGCAAAAAAAGTCATAAAAACGACATAGTATAGTAAGATATAAAAACGTCATAGTATAGTAAGGCATAAAAAGTCATAAAAACGACATAGTATAGTAAGATATAAAAACGTCATAGTATAGTAAGGAATAAAAAGTCATAAAAACGACATAGTATAGTAAGGCATAAAAAGTCATAAAAACGACATAGTATAGTAAGGCATAAAAAGTCATAGAAATGACACAGTATAGTAAGGCATAAAAAGTCATAAAAACGACATAATGTAATAAGGCAAAAAAAGTCATAAAAACGACATAGTATAGTAAGATATAAAAACGTCATAGTATCGTAAGGCATAAAAACTCATTAAAACGTCATAGTATAGTAAGGCATAAAAATGTCACAGTATTGTAAGGCATAAAAAGTCATAAAAACGAAACAGTATAGTAAGGCATAAAAAGTCATAAAAACGTCATAGTATAGTAAGGCATAAAAAGGCATAAAAATGTCATAGTATCGTAAGGCATAAAAACTCATTAAAACGTTATAGTATAGTAAGGCATAAAAATGTCACAGTATAGTAAGGCATAAAAAGTCATAAAAACGTCATAGTATAGTCAGGCATAAAAAGTCATAGTATAGTAAGGCAGAAAAACGGCATAAGAAGTCATAGTATAGTAAGGCATAAAAAGTCATAAAAATGACACAGTATAGTAAGGCATAAAAATTTATTAAGACGTCATAGTATAGTGAGACATAAAGACATCATAGTATATTAAGGCATAAAAAGTCATAAAAACATCATAGTACAGTAAGGTATAAAAAGTCATAGTATAGTAAGGCATAAAAACGTCATAAAAAGAACACAGTATAGTAAGACATAAACACGTCATAGTATAGTAGGGCATAAAAAGTCATAAAAACGTCATAGTATAGTAAGGCTTAAAAATTCATAAAAATGTCATAGTATGGTAAGACATAAAAACATCATTGTATATTAAGGTATAAAAACTCATTAAAACATCATTTTAAAATAAGGCATAAAAAGTCATAAAAACGATACAGTATAGTAAGGCATAAATAGTCATAAAAACAACATCGTATAGTAAGACATAAAACCATCATAGAATAGTCAGGCATAAAAAGTCATAGTATAGTAAGGCATAAAAACAACATAGTATAGTAAAGCATAAAAACGGCATAAAAAGTCATAGTATAGTAAGGCCTAAAAATTCATAAAAACAACATAGTATAGTAAGGCATAAAAACTCATTAAAACATCATAGTATAGTAAGACATAAAAACATCATAGTATAATAAGGCATAAAAAGTCATAGTATAGTAAGGCATAAAAACGTCATAGTATAGTAAGGCATAAAAACGGCATAAAAAGTCATAGTATAGTAAGGCATAAAAAGTCATAAAAACGACACAGTATAGTAAGGCCTAAAAATTCATAAAAACAACATAGTATAGTAAGACATAAAAACGACACAGTATAGTAAGGCATAAAAAGTCATGAAAACGTCATAGTATTGTATGATTTAAAAGTAATAAAAATATTGTCATAGTATAGTAAGGCATAAAAAGTCAAAAAAACATCATAGTATAATAAGGCAAAAAAAGTCATAAAAACGACACAGTATGGTAAGGCATAAAAATGTCATAGTATAGTAAAGCATAAAAAGTCATAGAAACGTCATAGTATAGTAAGGCATAAAAAGTCATAAAAACATCATAGTATCGTAAGGCATAAAAAGTAAAAAAAAACGACACAGTATAGTTAGGCATAAAAACTCATAAAAACGTCATAGTATAGCAAGGCAAAAAAATTAATTAAGACATCATAGTATAGTAAGACATAAAAACATCATAGTACAGTAAGGTATAAAAAGTCATAGTATAGTAAGGCATAAAAAGTCATAAAAACGACATAGTATAGTAAGACATAAAAACGTCATAGTATAGTAAGGCATAAAATGTCATAAAAACGTCATAATGTAATAAGGCATAAAAAGTCATAAAAACAACATAGTATAGTAAGACATAAAAACGTAATAGTAAAATAAGGCATAAAAACGACACAGTATAGTAAGGCATAAAAAGTCATAAAAACAACATAGTATAGTAAGATATAAAAACATCATAGTATAGTAAGGCATAAAAACATCATAGTACAGTAAGGTATAAAAAGACATAAAAACTCATTAAAACGTCATATAATAGTAAGACATAAAAACTTCATAATGTAGTAAGGAATAAAAAGTCATAAAAACGACATAGTATAGTAAGGCATAAAAAGTCATAAAAACGTCATAGTACAGTAAGGCATAAAAAGTCATAAAAACGACATAGTATAGTAAGGCATAAAAAGTCATAGTATAGTAAGGCATAAAAAGATATAAAAACGACATAGTATAGTAAGACATAAAAACGTCATAGTAAAGTAAGGCATGAAAACTCATTAAAATGTCATAGTATATCATGCCATTAAAAGGCATAAAAACATAATTTTATAGTAAGGCATTAAAAGCCATAAAAACGATATAGTATAGTAAGGCATAACAACGTCTTAAAATTATATCAAGGACTTATTAACCCCATATGTGCCTAGACATCTACTTAGATCAGCGGAGAGAGCGCTGCTGGTTAGACCAAGGACTCAGCTGGTAACAAAAGGTGACCGGGCCTTTGCTACTAGGGTCCCCAAGCTGTGTAACAGTCTCTCCACTGAGATCAGAAATCTACATTTTTAGTGTCTTTTAAAACTCTTCTTAAAACATTTTTTCATCAGAAAACTTTTATGAATGTTTGATATGTTGTGTTTCATTCAATCAATATCTTCATGTAACTTACCTCTGTTTAATGATGTGTTTTTTTCCCCTTGTTTTTAATTGCTGTTTTAATTCTGCTTTTTGTTTTTTGTAAAGCACTTTGTAACTAAATAAAGTTAATTATTATTATATCATAACCTAATGTCCATGTTTTTGGATTGCAAGAGGAAGGAAAAGTACATCATGCATGTACAGGGAGAACATCCAAACTCCACACAGAAAGCCCCCAGGTCTGGGTTTTGAACTCAAAACCTTTTCAGTGTGAGGCAACAGGTCACTGCACCGCTGTGCTTCCCCATCATGAAGTCATAGTATAGCAAGACATAAAAACATCATAGTATAGTAAGGTATAAAAATGTCATAGTATAGTAAGGCTTAAAAATCATAAAAACGTCATAATATAGTAAGGTGTAAGAAGTCATAAAGATGACATGAGGCATGAAAAGTGTAAGGCATGCATTACTATACCATGTATAGTAACGCAGAAAAAAAAGTCACAGTAAAGTGTAAAAATGTAATATTATACAGTTACCCATCATGGCTTCCCTTTCAGCCCCTTATTATTTGCCCTAGCAATTGTACCATTATCCATTGCACTTAAACCGCTTTGTAGGGGTGACAGGGTTGTTGTGTCCCTACCACTTTTGAGAACAAACCTTCATGAAAATAATATAGGTAAATTAAAAAAATTCTGACTTATTATTGAACTTACTGAGAATGAAAACCCCCAAAAACTGCGAAACTATAAAGATACTGTCAAAACACCATTGATTGAAGTAACACGTGTTGAACAATTCATCATGAAGCAGCATTTTCATGTTGTGGCTGTTTGGCAGAGGTGCGGTAATGGGGTGGGGATGAGTTGGAACCAATTTTCCCTTTCCTCTGGGCTGGCAGACAGGTTGAGGAGGATCTCCTCTCACAGTACTACAGCTTCTTTGTCTCAATTCCCCAACTCCCTAATCTCTTTCCCCTCCTGTCAGGTGGGTTTAGTTGCTTCTTTCAGCACCATTGGAGATTTGTCCCCTAACCAGTCTCTCCAGTTCTTTCCTGGAGGGCATTTTTTTCATCCATATGAACTGCATGAACTTCAAAGCTAAACTGGCGCCCTGGTAAAGCACTTGTTTATGATGTGTTTTGTTATGTGAAAGAGTGAATGGCATACTTTGCTTTTCTATGCCATTTACCTAATTTAATCTTTACTTGACCTACAGCATTTATACAATTAACCTCCTTTTTGTTTGAAAACTGGACTAAACAGCATGTTTCATAACATCACAACAGTGTGATTCATCAGCGTGAATCACACTGTTAAAAAAGATAAAGGGAGCCTTGGGAAGCTTTGGTTACATAAGACAACTATTTCTTTATTTCTCACCTCTGCTGTACACAACATAAACAGGCAAACACAATCAGACACACAAACACACTCACCCACACACAGGTTTTAAGAAAATATACAAAACAAAATATGGCTGTTTATATGCCATGTGGGCTGAGCACTGATAATACAGTGGCATGATAAAAAAAAAATAAGAAAAAAAAAAGAGTGAATTATTCGTCATCCTCCTCTTCCTCCTCTTCGTCGCTGATGACATATTTCTTGGCCTTCTTGGTGGCCATTTCCTCATCGTCCTCTGCCTTTCTCTTGCCTGATCCCTCGCCCTCCTGTGCAGCAAAAACAGAGGATGAGAGAGATGAGTCGGTGATATGAGGTGTCAGCCATGCAAACAGCAGCAGACGTTCTGTACAGCTTGTCTGTACTTTCTGTTCGTCACGTTAGAAAATTAGTAGCTACACTTTTCTTTTTTGAAAACGTCATAACTTTTTTTTTTTGCAGAACTGGTCAGTGCAGAAATGAATGCATGTTCTTCAGAGGGACTGGTATGTCCTGTCCTGTTTAGTTCATGTGAGGGTACTGTGCAAAATGTTGGCTTTTTCACCTCCACAGTGTCCTGCCTCATACTGCCCCCTGTTTGCCCAGCAGGACGATGCACCTACCTCATCACTGTCTAGCTTCTTGGCCTTCATCAACCTCTGGGCTTTATCATCATCAGAGCCTTCATCACTATCTGATGAGTAGATCCTCGCTCGCTCCTCTGGATTGGGGGCAGAAAAGGGGGATGTTCGTTAGACCTCAGTAACTTGAGAGACAATTAAAAAAAAAAACAGGAAGTGACTGCGGTGAATATAATATCTGTTCGTCCTCACCTCTCAGGCCTCCTCCTCCCTTGTATTTGCTTTTGATGGCTGCCAGGCTTATCGCCTCCTCGCCCTCCTCCTCATCATCGTAGCGGTCAGGCTCCAGGTAGCTGCTGCTCAGGCCTCTCTGGTGCTGCTTCTCCCTCATCCTCCTCTGCTGGGACTCTCTACGGATAGAAGCTCGGAGCCGCTCCTCCTCTTTCTGCCAAGAGAGACACACCGGTGGCAATTATTTTAAGTTTTCATTATTATTTAAATTTTCATGTTTTGTTTCTGGCTGGTAATTTAAAATCTTTTTAGTTATACTGATAAAAACTTCACTGTGTGGTTCTTCTGTGATAGATGTGGCTAACAGGGGAATCGTAGATTGCATTCATTTCCCTTAATGTAATAGGTTTGGCATTATCATTTTATTTCTTTAATTGAATACATTTTTTTCAGAAGCCTCTGGGATTCATTTTTGAATTACAACAAATGTTTTTATTCATTATCAACTACAGTGGCAAGAAAATGTACATGAACCTTTTACATGACCGGGTTTTATGCATTAATTGGTCATAAAATGTGATCTGATATTCATCTACAAGTCACAATGCAGACAATTTCACACCAAAGAATCTATAATTTATTGCGTCTTTACTGAACGTACCAATTAAACATTAACAGTGCTGGTGGGAAACATAATTTTACCCTTGAACTGACTAACATTGAACCTGCTTTGGCACCAATAACCTCGAGCTTCAAGTAGCTGCTGATCAGACCTGAACAATGTTCAGGAGGAATTTTATTTTGTTTCTCAGCTGCGTCAACATTATTATTATTTTTTTTTTTTTAATCAACATCTCCTACCTGTCAAGACTGGCTGTTGATCTGCTAGTGCTAGTTTGCCAAAACCATTTCTAGGCATCCCTCATCTGAACAAGCTGTACTTTTGAAGAAAAAAAGCTGCTTTGTTGACTGTATCCAACTGTAATTAAGACCTTCGTTGAAAAACAAACAAAAAACAACAAATTGCTCAACCTTCTGTTGTAGCTCGCTGCCAGTATAAATGCAACTGGGAAGAGCGACTGCAAATAATGGGAAAAGGGGAAAGCCACGTGTAGCTGTAATTATTAAGAACCTGCAGATTCAATATTAACACATATTAACACTATAATTATAAAACATTCATATCTGAAATAACTGAGTGTAAGACAAAGTGGGCAAGTGAGAGATTTTCAACAAAT
>NW_019524925.1:483563-526885 GCF_002814215.2 Seriola lalandi dorsalis
CGGAGCCGCTCCTCCTCTTTCTGCCAAGAGAGACACACCGGTGGCAATTATTTTAAGTTTTCATTATTATTTAAATTTTCATGTTTTGTTTCTGGCTGGTAATTTAAAATCTTTTTAGTTATACTGATAAAAACTTCACTGTGGTTCTTCTGTGATAGATGTGGCTAACAGGGGAATCATAGATTGCATTCATTTCCCTTAATGTAATAGGTTTGGCATTATCATTTTATTTCTTTAATTGAATACATTTTTTTCAGAAGCCTCTAGGATTCATTTTTGACAGACAATTTCACACCCAAGAATCTATAATTTATTGCGTCTTTACTGAACGTACCAATTAAACATTAACAGTGCTGGTGGGAAACATAATTTTACCCTTGAACTGACTAACATTGAACCTTCTTTGGCACCAATAACCTCAAGCTTCAAGTAGCTGCTGATCAGACCTGCACAATGTTCAGGAGGAATTTTATTTTGTTTCTCAGCTGCGTCAACATTATTATTTATTTATTTTTTTTAATCAACATCCCCTGCCTGTCAAGACTGGCTGCTGATCTGCTAGTGCTAGTTTGCCAAAACCATTTCTAGGCATCCCTCATCTGAACAAGCTGTACTTTTGAAGAAAAAAAGCTGCTTTGTTGACTGTATCCAACTGTAATTAAGACCTTCGTTGAAAAACAAACAAAAAACAACAAATTGCTCAACCTTCTGTTGTAGCTCGCTGCCAGTATAAATGCAACTGGGAAGAGCGACTGCAAATAATGGGAAAAGGGGAAAGCCACGTGTAGCTGTAATTATTAAGAACCTGCAGATTCAATATTAACACATATTAACACTATAATTATAAAACATTCATATCTGAAATAACTGAGTGTAAGACAAAGTGGGCAAGTGAGAGATTTTCAACAAATTCTGGGACACTGCCTCAGGTGAGTGCTGAGCACAGTCTATAACTATAAATGATGCTATCAACAGTGTTTATTTGGGTTGACAGTAGATACACAACCACCCCCCGCCTACCCCTGACTTGCTGACACCATTTCCATTTCACTGACCACTGTGTGACCTCATTATGTAAGTGCATCAGGTTATGTCTTTATGTAACCGGACTTGATGCTTGTCAACAAATGGCCCCATGCAACATGTTTTGGTCCCCGTGGTAACAGGAGCATTCTCACACGGGGCTGAGGAAAGACAAACACATCAGCACAGATGGACAGAATGTGCGTTACCTTGATCATCTCGTTGCGATGCGACTCGGGATCCCGCCCGGCCATCGGAAGGATTCTGATCTTCTGTGTCTTAGAGCAGCGGTCAGCCAGGGACAGAGTCATCTTCCTGTGGGTGGCACTGTCTGTCGAGTGGGGCCTGGAAATACAGAGGAAAACACACCATCAATGTCAGATTTAAAATGACTTTGCACATCTCCCCCCTTACATAACTGTTTGTTTGTGGGGAAACTTCACAGGGCAGCTTTGGTTCACATTTTGGTGCCAAAGCAGTTTCAGTGGAATCAACATTTTATTCTGTTTCTGCTGGCACATTTTCTGTGACATTATGAGATATTTTTTGCAGCATATTTGTGAAAAAAAGTCATAATTGAACCTACAGCTAATTTATGAATCTGTCCTGAGACCACTAGAAGAAGCATATAGTAGCATGAAAGTGTTGCAGTGAATGAAGATGAAGATTGCTTTCAAATCAATTTGTCTCATATTTTAAAAGTCTCTTCTGTTATTGGAAAACTAAACCGTCAATAACAGAAAAACTAAGCCTCAACTCTGGTCTCGGTCTTCCATAAATGTTTTTGTTCCATTAATGAAGCTGCATAAAGCTCCATTGTCAAAAAAAAAAAAAAAACAGAAAAAAAAGATAGAAAGAAACAATACTGTGTCTTAACCATTTTAACCCTGAACAGCTTCAGCCTTAATCCCAATAAAACTCTGCTGTGATGATAATACTGAATCCGAAAAAATGGTAATGTCCTGTCTGGGAGCGTAGAGGGCTATTGTGCATTAAAGCAGCTTTGGCCAGTGTCCTACTAGTCCCATGTGGTCTGAGAAGACAGAACATCCAGGTGGACTTTGGGGCGCTAAGAGGCTTATGCACTTCTTATTGGGAGAAACCTGGGCAGCTTGCACAAGGTGATCCAGGGACTTACTGCACAGAGTACATTTCTGAATGGAGCCTGAATGAAAGGTGCTATTGTTGTTGTTTGGAATTAGAGGCAGCCATGGGCTTATTTAGTACATGTACGGCTGTCAGAGATCCAGACAGATGAGGGGATTTCCTTAGTAACTCATAGTTCTTGCCTCAGGTGAAAGTGTGTGTCTCTGGTATTAACAGCAGCCTATCAACAACACAACACTGCCACGTTCCTCTGTTACCTGAATGTAAGTTTGGTTTTGAACACAGCCTGTCCCTGCAGTCCAGTGCCCTGTCGGATGAACAGGTGGTTGTGGTCTCCCTGGAGTGGAGCTTTGTAAACATCAAACACTTCGTTCCCCAGGTGAAGGGACATGCTGTGGCAAGAACAGGAAATTTAAAAGCTTGGAAAGTACAGAACACGTCATGTTCACAGTACACCGACCTCAGCATGCAGCTTGACAAAATACACACCTGCCATCAGACCATTTGACAATCCGTGCATTGCTCTCTCGTGCTTCGTTTCCCTCCTCGTCTCTCTTGGCCCTCCACCGAATTGTATTCTCAACCTGCGGGAGACAAAGAAAAATTTAAATCTGTCACTTTCAAATGTACTGACAAGCATCAAATAGATTTATTTTTAGAAACTGACAACTACAAACTAATTCACATATAGTGATATGGTGATATAGACCTTCAGTTTAAGCCTGGTCCGTCCCTCTTCATCCAGCATTTCTTCATCCTCAAATTCATCCTCATAGTACTGAGGGTCAAAGGGTCTATAAAGGCAGATTCAATTAAAAACAAAATAAATACACCTTTAAATTGAACTGAGGTTTTTTTTAGTCATCAACACATTTAGCTGAACATTACAAAGAAAACTGGAAAATTTGCCTTTTGCATTTCTCTTCTCAATGTCTATTGAACTGAAAATATGCCTTCCCATCTTCTTTTGTTGTCTTTTTGTTTACCTATTCCGTACATTTTAAAAGGACTTCAGAGCTCATCGAGTGTGTTTACAGTGTGTTTATAGACAGTGCCAATGTTCTGACCTGGGCTCCACAGACAGGAAGTTGGGCAGCTTGACAAAATAAAGGTCAGATCCCAAGTCTGTGCTGACTTTTGGGATCTCTACTTCAATACGAGTTTCAGGCGCAGGCTCCTCTTCTGCCTGTTCCCCCTCCATCCCATCCTCCGTATCCTGGGCGCACACACACACACACACACACACAGAACATTTCAAAAAACACTGTATGATCCAATGACCCATGATAATAGGGATCAGCTCAGAGAGGCTTAATGAGAAGCTCTGAGAAAAGGAGATTTGGGAACTCTTATAAAAAAGGACTCTGCACAATTAAAGGGGCTTGATGATCAGCGCAGAAAACAGACAGAGAGTGAGAAGACAGAAGACAGATACCAGGGGCTGTCCTGGAGTCAGAGGCTTCTCTGCATCGCTGTCTGAAGAGATGTCGTCAGCCTCTCCAAACAGGTCGTCTGCTGCAGTCTTCTTTACTGTGGAACAGTGTGGAAGAGGGAATGCTCAGGAGGGAACTGTAGACGCTGTCATGAACCAACATGCTGTTTGCAGTAAAAATATTTCTTTGCTAAAACAGTTTCTTACCCTTCTTTGTTCCAATATCACTGTCTGAATCTGAGTCAGAGGCGGCTTTTGCTTTGGTCTTCTGTCTGATGAAATCATCTTCACTGTCACTGCCCTTTATAGACTCTGAAAAATAAAAATCACCATTTCCACATGAGCACATGGTATAAACTAAGAGTTACAGGACACATGAATAAATACAGTAAAGGATTATTAACACGAGTGGAGGAGAAAAATGAATCTCATACTAATCTCAGAGTTCTGCAATTAACCTCAGAGCTCAGGATAAAATTTTCACATATGACCTTAATCCTCTTCCACAAAATCTAATGTGTCAAGATTAACACAGGAGGCTGGTTCATGATCCAGTTCATGTACAATACTTCTTCTATCTTTAACACCAGATGCTGAGAGTACCTGACTTCCTGTTCCTTGGGCCTTCGTCATCAGAGTTCTCTCTTTCTTCATCGGAGTAGTGACGTTTCTCCTCCTCATCCTCTGACTGGTCGCTCTTAGCCCCTCCTCCCCATTTCTCATCATCTGATTGGTTCTCCCTGCCAGAAGCTTCTCCGTCAGAGTGAGGCGTGCCTGGCCCCGACTGTGGAGTCCCAGGATCGCTGTGCGCGCTGGTGTAAGACAAACACGTTGGAAATCCGGTTATCCAACATAGAGTGTGTTATAATTATATACTAACAGGTTAGGTTGTTGCTTTGTTTTATGTCCTCCAAGATGAAGAAACCTGGGCTGATTGGTGATCAGATCATCTATTGAAAATTGAAGAAACAATCGCCAATCTGTCTGCTGATGTTAAAGAACTAATTTATTACAGAAAATAAAATCTATAATCTGCTCCCTACTGTGTATTTACAGGAGGATATTTACAGCACAAGTGACATTTAAAGCAACCCATTTGTGTATCTGTGTTCATGTTAATACATACATGCATATGTATTTATGTATTAACATGAACACAGGCACTGTCATTTATTTTGGGTCAACTCACCATACACCATCAGAGCATCACATTTGTATTAATCTATGACTAAAACTAGTCCCCAGCAAATCTGCTTTCTACCCCAATGTTAAAACTGCAGTGCCCAGCTTTATTATGATATTTTTTTAGACTTTTGAAAAGGTGACACCATAAATCTGTGACCTGTTTTAAAGATCTACAGTATATATATATATATTGCTGCAAATACTTGTTAGTAGGATCATTTTAGATAACACAACAGAAGCACATCACATACAATGTAAAATAACATATTTGTCTGGTTTTACAAAACAAGTCTCTTTAAATCTCTAAATCAGCACAGACATCCCGAGCGCTCTGGCATTATGTGTGTGTTGTACCTTCTGTCTGAACGGACACTGCCTCTCTCAGAGTGAGGGCTCCCAGCTCCAGACATCCCGCTGCCAGCTGGGCTTCCTCCATCTGAACGGTGGCCCCCATCCTCGTCATCCTCGTCCTCATCTCGATGGCCGCGCTCCGAGCCGCTGTGCTGCTCCGCATCAGAGTGATCGTTGTCCCCCTGGTCTGAGTGCATGCTGGCGTCTGACTGATTCCCTGACCGTTCAGACTGGTTGTCGCTGCCGCTGTGTTGACTGTGCTGCTCGTCCTCACTGTCGTCTCCAAACAGCTCCTGTTAGGTAGAAGGAAAGGTGAGATGATGTACAGATCGTCATCATTACAGCTCACTGTCCACCCCTACCTCTCTCAAGACACACAAACAGTAAAACTTATTTTGGATGCAGATGCTGTTAAGTATATTATGAAATTTCAGTGTTTCTGTTGTTTAACCCATTTAAAATTGGCCTACATACTTTTTTATGTTTCCCCTAATTATTCTGCAATCCATGCTGCATGTTATGAGATTTCTGAACAGACATTTCACTGTTTACACACTCTACAGTGTCAAACCTAGGTTCAAAATTGTCCTTTGTTCTCAATAACAATGACGTTTTATTCATGTAAGCCAATGTTTTTGATGAGATCATTTCCTCTTGGTGTGATAATAAACAGCGTCTAATGTAGCTGCCTTCTTGCTGTTATTACTCCTCTCATTGAGGGAGTGCTACTACATAACTAACATGTTGTTTGACTGTGGACTAAATAACAACTGTGATAGAATTTACATGATTAATTTAATGATAGATGAAGTGACTTTTGGGCAGGGTGGAGGCCAGCGAGCAGAACATGTCTGACTGTGGTCTACTCTAAATCCAGACTGTTTGTGCTGAGTGTCATCAGTCAAACCCAGACACATACCTTATTTATACTGGGTTTTCCAGCCTCCTGGCCTTCCTCTTCATCATCATCATCTCGTTCCCTCTCACTGTCGCTGCCACTGCCTGAGGCGTTGCTGGCAGATCGAGGTCTCTCCTGCTCTGAGTCTGAACCGGAGCCGGAGCCAGACTCTGAAAGTCAAAAAAGCGGATTTTTTTTCTGGCACATAATACGCTTCATCATTTGATAGCAGGGGAATATCATGGTTGCTAAGTGACAAAGCACATTACAGTTTTTTCATAATTGCTCTTGCAAAGTTGATTGCCAATCATTATCCTTAAAACGTTGCATGACCCACGCTATTCCCCTAAGAGTACAGAAAGATTTCACTCCTTTCAAACAGAGTAAGTCTTTACAATTAAAATAGATCACATTGCATTTGTAATGACTTATATTTCCAGAGATCCATTTATCCACATGATCATTGCCACACAAAATATTCCAGTCAACTGTCTGATCCTTTCAAACTTTAATAAGAGAAAATATCACATAAAGTCATGTGACCATACAGAGAGCAGGATATGAATTATCACTGGGTCTGTTGTCCTGTCCTGGACACCAGTGCAAAATACAAGCAAAAATAGTAAACATTCAGTTAAAATAATCCTTTCTGACACTGTCACTCAAAACTGAGCATTATCATCTCTGTAAAGGTAAAATCTATGGCTGAGCTGTTGTATTGCATTGCATTAAAAATTTTTTACAGATAACATAATTAAGCAACTGAAACTGGTGTTTATATGCCCACAGGATCTGGTAGTAGTTGTAGATGGCTGCAGAGAAGACGTGCCTTATTCACTGGGTTGATTAAATGTGCTGTTGAGGGTTAGTGGAATAGAGATGAAATAGATAAATTCAGTGAACTCTCTGACGCCGACAAGATTAAGCGGGGGAAAAAAAATGTCATGTTGTTGTCATCAGTGTTGCACCGGTGAAATGAAATGACTATATTGTCGACTTCCAGCTTCTAGTTACTTCAATCAAAACACACACAAATAGTTTTTCTCGTTTCATCGACAGGCAGTTTTAATTTAAAAAATATCCAGGATAGAACAAACTCGTTTCCTTCAAGGATAACGTGTTAAAACAAAACATCCTGAAGTTAACGTTTACCGATTTCATGCTCTTAACGTCCAGGTTTCACTTTCACCGATTACTCTTTTTCCCTCAAAGCTACTTTGTGTCTTTTTGTGACGAAAAACACGACGCCCCCAGTAAGCTAACTTCACAAACCGGCTGAAAAGCATCGTTACCTCGCTGGTCATTGTCGCTGTCCCCATCACTCCCGAACAATTCATCCATGTCCGCCATTTCTTCCGAACTGTGCAACAGTAAAATGTGACCCACGGGAAGCAAATGAGCG
Organism: Seriola lalandi dorsalis; assembly: GCF_002814215.2. Classification (NCBI taxonomy): domain Eukaryota; kingdom Metazoa; phylum Chordata; class Actinopteri; order Carangiformes; family Carangidae; genus Seriola; species Seriola lalandi. Next base: position 490,962 of record NW_019524925.1, read on the forward strand.
CGAGCTTTTAAGGAAAGGTTTTGTTTCCGAGGTCAAGCTGAGACCGACCTGTGGGTGTAGTGATCGCTGTCAGCCACCAGGAGGCGGTATATACCACTTTAACTCATGGTCTGGGGCTCTGGGCCCTTATTTATCAAACTGCTAAAGGTAGAAGTTTGGAATTCATTTAAAGATAAAAGTAAAAATCATTAAGTTTTACTCCTGTTACTTTTACTGTTTCTACAGTTTTATTTTTTCCCGCTCTCATTTTGTTTTGCATATATCAGCTTTTGGTGATATAGAGAATTATATAAAAACATAATTTAAGAATAATCAATGTGGATTTGCAAGTAGAACAGTTCCAAAGGGAATATTACAGAAACATCTTTATCAGAAAAAGTATTTTAATGCACATTTAGCAACTGTAGATTTATTGGATTAGTCTTCCTGGGTTTCCTTGGTATATTGTTAATTACTCAGATCATGTAGGTCAGATCATGTCAGGGCTGTTGGGAGCCATCTGACTGAAGATATAAACTTGGCGCTTAATAATGTTTCACTTTGCAGCTGCTGAAACACTGAGTCTCATTTTCCTAAACCCATGCTTGGCTAAACAGCAAAGGTCTGTAATGTGCCCATGTTCGATTGCCCCTAAAACGCCTGACACCCCAACACAAAACCAGAATCTGACTGACTGAGTGAATGACTGACATCTTTCAGAAAAGATCTGTGCTACAAAATACATTTAAAAATCCTTTCATCCTAGATTTGTGATGCTTCTAAGAGGCAAGAGGTAGCCTACTGTATAATAGACTAAAGGTGTTGATCAAAGGCTAACAGAGGATAGTAACTGATGGCATAAAAGTGCCAAGTGCTCTGTCACACAGCAGTAAACCCTTTCTTTGCCCTCAGTCATTATGTATTGATGCACTAACAGATATCTTTAAAATGACTGTAAAGTAGTCTTGCTCTCTGTACATTGCAACCTCTTAACAATTACTATCATTAATCTGATTCTGCAGTGGGCTACTGATGTAAGTTTCAGCGCCCACATCTCCCAAAGTGTCTGTGTTACATGCAAGGCATCTTGTTACAGTGCACATATTGTGTGAACCAAGAGGGTGCAAGAAATTCTATCTCCACTATTGTGTAACACAAGGGGATGAGCTCTCATTGATCTTTTCGGTCAAGGCTAAGGTAGGCTTTTTAGTGAACACAGTGTGTTTTGCATCTCCCTTTGTATTTATTTGTATGTGAGGAAAAAGAGAGAAAGATGGAAAGAGAAATGTGTTTTGGCGTTTTACATGTGAAAAGGAGATCAGGTAAGGTATTCACTCTAGGTGCAGCCCAAGACACAAGACTGAACAATCTGTGTATGTGTTTGACTTAAGTATGTGCATTCACTACTTTTACACTTAGCTTTTACTTAATATAACAATATTATGTGTATAATGAAGTACTTCAATCTTAATTACTATCATTCTATTTATAACGTATTTTTTTATTTTTGCCCCTTTGTTGTGTGTGTGTGTGCAAGAGTTAGGGTCTGTCAGGAAATGAAGTGTTTATTGATTTTCAGTCCTTTTCAGTCCTTTTTCTTTTCTCTTTTCTTTTCTTTTCTTTTCTTTTCTTTTCTATAATATATACATATATATATATATATATATATATATATCTGTCATCTGATTGGTGCTCCTATAAAAAGAGGGCGGGCTAATTTTTGCCATTGGTTGACACCTAGCAGACTCTCTGTCTATTGGCTCAATTAGACGTCACTCACAGAACGCTCCGCTGCTGTCTTCCTGTGTTACCGCCCTTGGGCTGAGTGAGAAATCAATCGCTGAAGATATCGCATTCACTGGGGAGACTGGTCTTACTCTGATATTCTATAGCTAGGTCCCATTAGGCTCAGGTAAGGAAATTGATCGCTCGGTTTTGGAAATCAGTAAGTGTGCTACCTTTACTGGTTTACGTACTGTCACTTTCATATGTGCTCTGTAGCTGCCTGGTTTAGCTAAACGGCTAGCAACTTGACTCAACTCTGGGGGCTAGCGTGTTAGCAGCTAGCCACATCCCATCGGGTTACTTCTTATGGTCTCGCCGCATCCAACAAATGTCGTTAAGTTACTAAAGTAAGTGTCCCATAAACGGCTTGGTTTGGCTTTAAATGTTTCTTAACTAATTGATTTGCGGTGACTTTTGCTAAGAGATGATAATCAGGATCATCATGTCAACAGTCGGAGTGATAATCATAAACATGTCAAGAACATGTTAGCTAATGTCGTTCCGTTGCCCGCTATGTCCACAGGAGATGGTTGAAGCAGGCAAGTTACCACCAATATCTTGATGTGTATAACATTAGTAATGCGATATGATATGTCATTTTATGGCAGCGTCGAGTGTCGTCTGATGAGTCTGGTATCTGTGTCTCTCTGTTTAACCAGGATATGAGTTTCGGCATTTTTAAGGAAAGACTGTGGCTTTAGCACGAGTATTACTTGTTAGTTAGGCGGAAGGTCAATAAGTCTACTGAAACACCCTTTGTTCAAGGGCTAAGGTGACGGTTTATGTGTGTGTGTTCACAAAGGTAGTTTGGCCAGCAGGGTTCAATTTTGAATGAAGGGTGTGGTCCCCAAGTCTTAAGGAGTACGTCTGCTTTGGTAAGTGTGGTTTCCCCCTTAAGCCTGAAGGCAGGTGGTTTTCCTGAAGCTGTGAAGCAGGTATAGTAGAATGTCGTGGCCACTGCTGACGAGGCATTTTTGGTGATGCTGCTTATTGTGCTACCTTCCGCAGTACAGTGTTGCTGATGAACAGGCTTCATTAACCTGCATACCTTTCAGTGAAGAGTGAAACCTGTCTGTGAGGGCCTAGTTTCACTCTCGGTGTAACGCTGCCATAGTAGTGAATAGTGGCTGTTATTCGTTTTTTTTACAAAGGTGTGAATGAGGCAATCTTTCTTGAACTTGTATTATTCATACTCCCTTGCTGAACTGAAAGGCAGGGCACTCCCTGAAATCTGTTTTCATTATATAATGGAGTGTGTGTCTGGAGTGTGTGGCTAGAACAGGGGAGTATACATGTCATGCGTATTTGAGAAACCCCCCCACTTTCTACCCAACACTTGCCTGGTCTGTACAAGAGAAGAATAAGTGAATGAACAACATAAATGTATAAAACAACAAAACTATTTAAACATTTTTTATCCTCATGATGACACCTGTATCTTATTGTTTTTACTTGTTTTGTGTATTGTAATGAATATATCTTAGTAACAGGATGATCAGACCCTATGTTGCTACCTCTGTCTCCTTCTATGTGTTTTATATCTTTTCTGACACTTGCAGGCACCTTAGGAGGCTGAACATAAAAAGGATTGATGAGAACTGAGTAACATCAGGGGTGGAGAGACGGAAAGATAGATGTTAAAACTGGAGGAGAGTAGGTGGGAGGAGGAAGTGCAGACTCTTGTCCCAGGGGTAGTAGAGCTGGGTCATTCTAACTATAGTCTTTTTGTGCATTGATAGGGCGGTGTTCTATAATAATGTAATAACCACTCAGTGCTTCCTGTTCACGTCAGAGCTGCAAACTCCTGTTCAATCAGCTCCTGCCTCTGAGGTCTAAAGTAGCACAGAGAATCTGGATATTAATTGCAAGAATTATACTTTACAGAGTTAAACTTAATGTTTTCTTAGCAGCTAAGAGTTATATAATATAAGCCAGAGATATTCAGGATAGCAGCTGATATCATATCACATGCTTAATGGCCCAAATGATCTTATATTTTGCCTGTCAACATCAGATCTTTGAAAGACGAAACATGGACGTTTGACCTGAAACATGTTCAGACACTTCACTTAAACACAGGGATAAGTTTTGCTGGAGGTAGTAATCTATTAAGGTAGGTCCATCGTGATAATACATCTTACAGCCTTGTGTAAATCAGTGAGGTTTTTATCACTTGTCCTTTCAGACTTGTTATTGCATTCTGGGGGAAAAATTCATCCCAAAACATCCAGCCCGTCAGGTGAACTTACTCTATTATCATGATATTTATGACTCTATTCTTGTGCAATTCTCAACATGTTCATGTGCCCAACAGTAGCCGAAGTGTACAGGTCAGTGAAGGAAAGCTCAAGGTGAATGTAGAGTGCAGACAGGTTTGCAGTATTATTGGCTTTGAGCCATCTGTTGTTGTCTTGAAGGATTAGCAGAGAGGAGAAGGAGAAAGGAATCAATCAGATTGGACTAATGGATCCTCTCAGTGTCTCCACCTCAGCCTGGACCCACCCATTGCCATCATTATCCCTGTCTGCATGTTCTATTACTCCTCTCTCTGCACACACAAAAGCACCGGGCCTCACTGTAAACGGTGGCTGCTGTTTTAAATGTGTTGAATTACGTGTCAGCCAAGTGGAAAGTGTTTTTGAGAAAGTAGGATAATATGGTAAACCGTGTTATTTTGAGCTGATGTTGTCATAAGAGCATTATATGTTTTGTTCGTGCGTGCACGTGTGTTTATCCCAGGCTCTGGCGTGGCATCTCTGCTTTTTGCAGATCCTGGCCAGAAATGTCATCACATCACTGCCTTCTGCACATCTCAGCCAATAATACTTGTAGTATTGTTGCAGTATTATTGGCTGTACTCTGCACTCACCTTGAGCTTTCCTTCACTGACATGTACACTACTGTTGGGTACATATACCTGTTGTTTAGAATTGCACATGGATAAAGTCACAAGTATCACGATTGTCTGGGTAAAGATTTGACTTGTGTGGATGCAAGTGACAAGAGTTGGGTCTCGACATAAGATTTTTTTGGCAGATTAGATCAAACATGATTTTAGATTCTGCAAACCTGGCAGTATGTAAAGACAGAATATGCTCATTAAAATGAAGAACTATGTTTTTTTGTGTTCGGGGTCATCTCAGTGTTGATTATAAAAGATGAACAAAACTCCTCTTTCCAGAAACAAGCCAGCACAGGCTTGTAGTGATATCACGAGAAACAAATCCTGCTGCTGTTCGATGAGCTCAGCACAGAAGGCTGCTGTAGTGTTTGTTTTCATAGTTTTCAGACGATTTGGATGGATAATCAGTCAGATAGAATTTTTTAGTTAAAACTTATTTGGATGCAAGTCGGTTCTCTAGTTTGGTGCTGTGTGTTCATGGCTCTTCACAAATATGGATTTCTGATTTGATTTCACCCATATGTAATTTCTAGGATTTTTTCTTCTGTAAATCTGTATAAATTCAATTTTGATATTTTATTGACATTATTTTACAGCCTGACATTCTCGCTTGGGCCAGGTTTTGATTTCCATTGTTTCATCACCATACTTGTCTACCACCTTTAGCTTAGCTTCATCGCAGCTCCAGTGGCTGATTTGCTTCATACTAGTGGTGATATCCAGCAGTAGCAGTTTGCTACACATCACTGCACTGTACTGACTCTGTTCTCCAGGATCTGATTAAACTACTTTACAACAGAACATTAGGGTGAGATTATTATTGCAGATCATTATATTCATACGCTTTGATTATAGCTGTTAGTGTTAGTGTTGACCTTTTAGCCCAACTTCATCTGCTGGAGCGCAAGGCTGCGAATGCCCCTGCCATGACTCTCATAATCATTTCAGACAAGATAAGGGTAATTGTAGAGGTCTAATGGATGGGGTGAGGGCAAGAATTAGCTCAGGACAGAGCCTGGTTTGTGGAGACAAAGGACTGAACGATACGAGAGACACACACTGTGTCAGACTTTTCGCAGAATTCCTCTGAGCCGGACAAATCACTCGGGCAGCTCCGGGGAAATGGCACTAAATGTTTAAAGAATCCTTGGCTAAACCACCTAGTTGAAGCATGGGGTATTTTTTTTTTTTCTGCTGTCACAGAGTTTAGATACGGTGCTGTATTTTACACTTGACATGAATGAGTTTTCTTGATGGAATATTTCTTCGTAGTCTAAGTAATTTACAGGTAGCAACTGCAGTTAAGGGCTTATGGCTCTTCTGTATATACACAAACACTATTTTATTCACCTCGAGAAATTACTTTTTGACTCTACCATGAGCCAGCTGTTTGAGAGAGTGCAAGTGTCAGTTTAATTGTGTGTACAGCTAAATGTGTGTGAGTGATTGGGACTAAGACCATCTGTGCTGCCCTGCAGGGACATCATGAGGTCATTTTGTGTTCAGACTGTGGCGTGGGAGAGGGAACTGAAGGCTGAAGCCTCATTAATTTGTTTGACATGATACGTACTCGCTCCCTAACTCACTCACTCATCTGAGCATTATTTCATCTGAACTGGTGTTATGTTCTTATAAATCTACTTGGTATTTGCTCCAGTATTTCCTGCCACTGTTAGAGTTTGCTTTATGTCCAGGCATTTAGTCCCAAGAAGAAAAACATAGTCATACATTTTCATATCCACAAGAACAGGCTTCTTTGTTTTGTCTTTTGAGTTGATAATGTTCCCTAAATTAGAACAAAGTTGATGTTCACATAGAGTTGTTGGTGATTCTCATGGGAGTGGTCAGATGATTTTGTCTGAGCCTGAGAAAGTTCTTCCTTTGTTCCAGCTGTGTGTACATTGCATCATTGCAAGGCCTCATTATCAAGCCCAGCTGTGGCCAACTATTGTTTCACAGGGATGAGATAAACAATGTTTATCTCAGTTTACAAGATTTAATTATATTACATTGTTTTAATCAGTTTAAGTAAAAGGAATCATCATGAACATTTATTTGTGTGTGTTCCCAGTGTTTATCTACAGGTAGCCCCCCCCCCCTTGGTCTGGAGCAGTGAGCCCAAGAAGGAACAGTCTGGCTGTGGTCTGCTGCTCAGTGTTGCTTAGCAAACTATAGCTGGCACCATGGCGTTGTCGTACAAGAAGGACCTGGACAAGTACAAGGATCTCGACGAAGATGAAATCCTCAACAAACTGTCGGCGGAGGAGCTCAAGCAGCTGGAGACAGCCCTCGAGGAGATGGATCCTGAGGTCAGAGCTCAGTGAGGGTTGGAGGAGCTCCAGGGCTCTTTAGTGGGAGGGAGTTCCTGTGGCAAAGGGAATTATTGGAAAATGACCCATTTAAGAATGAAAAAGACTTCATGCATTTTACGCTCTCAAAATGCTCATAACATTTTTGCTTTCCCGCAAATAAGTGACACAACTACAAATTAGACATGCCCCGGGTTTCAAAACATTTAAAAAATCACACCAAGTTTTACCTGGTACCGACAAGTTTATGCCACCATCAGGGTTGTAGTAAGTCACTGGTATCATAGTATGTGAATGGTAGCCAGTGGAGCATGGCTGAAGCAGATTAAAGATATGTTATACCATGTCATCACAGTTAAACTTCCTGGAATACATTGAACTTCAAATCTATCCAATTCAAATCCAAGGGTGGATTTTTCCTTTGTACCCTCCAACAACACGGTCCAGTCTCCAGCCTCTGTGGTTAGGGGAAAATAATTTAAAGGGGCGAGTCTGGGCTGCAACAACTCTGTCAACAGGCTGTGTTTGTGTGTTTATTTGTGAGTAGAGCTGTAGAGTATAATGAAATCCCTCCCAGGCCCCTGGTTATTTTATTTTAAGCCCATATAAACTGAGTGAGAGAAATCACCCTGCATGGTGGCCACACAGGGCCCACAGGAAACGGTCAGCAGCAGTGGGAATATATTAATTTCTGGATATCATCATATAGGCCAAAGTGAAATTTTGGTGTGCACACAAAAAGAAGTGCTTTGGTTTCAATAGCAGCAGTGTGCACAGACTGGCTAGACAAGCTTTCCTCTATTTTCACACATCCTTCTTCACCTCCCCCAGGTTTTCACTCAGCTATGACAAATGGTCCATAAGTGGTTGCATTTTTATGTCAGTCTTTATAGTCATTAAGGTTTTGGTTGACACGCATCAAGTTAAACTAGTTCAGAGTATCTTTACTTCCTGTTTTGAGGAACTTGAAATTCATGTCTATTTTCCACATGAAACTGAAGCTCTACACTGAAATATTTTTCCCTTTATTTTTTTTAAATGCATGATTCAGTTTCAGAAATGTCTACATATTGTTATGAACAGATATTTTTTCAGAAGGCAGACGGATATATTTACAGCTTAAAAACACAGTTAATCATTTACCAGTTCATGGATCGGGGACTTCAGGTCTCCAGTTAGCGTCCTGAATTCTCCATCAGTTGGCAGGTCTAACGTGTCTCCTTGCTTCCTCTCCCCAGAATGCTCTTCTCCCAGCAGGTTTACGTCAGAAGGACCAGACGAGCAAGGACGCCACAGGACCATTCAACAGGGATAGTCTGCTCAAATACCTGGAGAAGGAAGCCATGGAATACAAGGACAGAGAGGATATAGTCCCCTTCACTGGAGAGAAAAAAGGTGTGTGTGTATGTGTGTTTCTACATCTTTCCATGATAGAGTACCAAACATAACTTAGAGAGGGTAATTTCAACATGATTATTTACATGCTTAAAAACTTGCACTGACTTAAAATCATGGATGGATGATGACAATCTGTTCGTTTTAAAGGTTTATTATTACTTGTCTCCTGGAAGAGCAACCTCTCCTCTGTTGCTCTTCCTGAGGTTCCCGACACGAAGACTAGTGTGTCGGAATTTTTTTTACCACCTCTCGCCTAGTATGATGTTGATGTTGACCAATAGGAGCAAGACAAATTTGACATGCGTTTTGTTAAAATGTTGAGACAACGGAGATGATTTGCAAATGAGAAAAGAGCAGTGAAGTGCTGTAGATGAAATTATGACTAAGAAACTCAGCTAATTCCAGTAGTGATGATATATTTAGCGTAGTTTGCCTCACTTTGATAAACAACACGAGTGGTGAGGCTCTATCACGTGGTGGTAATGTATTTCTCAGGGGGTTGAGAACCAAGGAGTGTCTGTATGTGTTTGTGTCTGTATCAACAGCACAGACGCAGCAGTAATTACTGCTCTGCTCTCTTTGCAGGAATTATTAATGCATGTCTGCTCTTATGCAACATACAGCAGTGTGGGGGAGGTGTGTTTGTACCAGGGGATAGGAAGTAGGGAGTGTCAAATGAGGCGGCATGGTTAGGATTAGATATCTTGAATCTCTCTTTATTGATGTTGTGGTGATGTATTGTTTTTTTTACCAGTTTGAGTCAAGAAATCAATAAACCTTGACTTGATGTGCTTAAGACTGAAGCTCAGGCTGTGTGTTTTTCAGAGGATACTATGCAAATCAGAGCCTTATTTGAATGGGAGTGATTTCTGTCAACAAAAAATGTCAACAGATTTTTTTTTTTGTTTGCCTTTGTTCATTACTGTGAAGTCAAGTTGTGGACCTTTGTATCATGTCTTAATGATACAATAAAGTCCTAATGCCAAAAAACATGATCTTTAGTTTTACAGCTATTTCGAATTGGTTGTATGTGATACTCGCAGAGTTATGTAATCAGGCTTTTTAGCAGGCAGCTGAGCCTGTAGTATCGGAGTGAAAACACACAAGGTATTGAATGCGGGATGAATCATCATTTCAACAGTCTGCGATTTCATGGAGTTGTCTACCCAAAGGGGAATATACTTGTCTGATGTTTTCTTCAGCTTTATCACAACCCAGTAGATGTTTGTGACAGGAATTTGTTTTCACAAAAAGATGAAATAAATAGTCAGTGCTGATCCAGATGGGATTAAAGTTGCTGTAAAACCTGAAAGAACCTGACTTTCTTGAGAGAATCCAGTTCTGTTCAAACAGGTTTTAGGACATACTTGTGGTCTTCATTTTGTACAATAGATAAAAGATAGAGAGATATTTTATGTGACAGCATGGCAGATAAAAAAAAAAAAGAAGAAAAGTGAGTAGAGTAGAAACAGTACTGGGAAGAAATTCTTTTCCAGAGGAATTCCTTGTGTTGGGATCTCCAGAGATCTAAATATGACTCCCTTGCTGGAGAGGATATATGGAACTGACATCTTCCCCCGGCCCAACCCTGGCTTGTTAGAAATTATATATACTCTATTAGTGTGTGTGTGTGTGTGTGTGTGTGTGTGTGTGTGTGTGTGTGTGTGTGTGTGTGCACGTGTGTGCACACCCTATGACAACATGGAAAACTCAAATCACACTGGTGGTTCTGTGGAATGTAGCTGATTCTCTTCCCCTTGTTACACTCACCCCCTGCTGATAAATAATGTGGTCATGGGTGTGTGTGTCTCCTTTCATAATTTGGGAGGAAAACAGCCTGCTTAAATACCATGGCAACCATTATAAGTACTTGAATGTTATCATATTACGTCAGTCCTCTAATCCATCTTTTCTTATTGTCCATTCCTTCTGTTCGTTGTTTATTTCCTTCGGGGTTTGCCAACATTATTAACATTAAGTTCTGTTCTGGCTGGAAAGTGGTTGAAGTTTATTAAATGCTGAAAACTTGTTATTATTGTGTTTTCAAGGGAGCACATTATTGGTGGCTTCTCCAGTGGGGTCTAAAATGGGCAGAGTTAATCATCATGTGTGGGGGTAAAGGAATATGTATTGCTATGTTACATTTATTGGAGCACTCGAGGCACGCTTCCATTGAAGACTGATAAACATCATGTTTGCTGAGGTTACAGTGGAGGGTGTGGTTACTGCACCAGTGAAAACACACACACACACACACATCTGCTCCGAACCACATGCCTCCAGTGTTCAATTTGCTTGTTTGACAATAGAAGCATTTGCATTTGTCATTAAGCGGCCATGTGTGACAGGGAACTGACACTGTGTTGTATTTCTCTTGTTTTTTCTTTGTTTCTAACATCACCTCACAGAGTCAACTGCTGTGATCTGGTAATGTGGTGAACTAACGATTAATTGATGAGTTGATCGGAGGAAAATAATCTACAACTATTTTCATAGTCGAATAATTGTTTTGGGTCCTCAGTTTAAGCAGAAATGCCAAACACTTGTCATCCATTGCAGTTCAGCTGACCTTAAGTTGTGTGGCCACAGCAATTCTGTGCAATTAGGGATTATTACCATTCATGCAGTCGTTTGGATGTGCTCAATTTCAGTCATACCTCCAAATACTTTAATGTTTTAACTGTTTGCTTACGGCCTGTGTGATTTTCTGGATGCTTATGTTTTTTACCTTGTCTGACTTTGCTGTAGTTTGTTCCCACATCAAGAGTAGAGATGTCTGAAACTAATGTGAAGGATCAGTTTCAGGGTCGATCAAAATCTGATCCGTTCTTGACTGTATTCTGCCTTATTTTGTCCACCTCAGCCTGCTAGCTTTGCAGCGCTGCTCTCCTTTATGACAACTTATAGTGCAAGCATTTAGCAACACGAGTGTGTAGCTCTGTATCTGTCCTCTCCTCCTTGCAAAAATGCACCAAACATTCAGGTAGTAGCCTCTGGTTTTTAGCAGCACTGACTGTTGCTTATCAGATTGGACTCAGTATCAGATACTTAATAATAAGGGACTTGGCATTAAGATTGGGGCCAGACAAACTTCATCAGGAGATCCTTACTCAGCAGCTAGTGAAATGTTATCATAACTCTTAGAAATGATTTCCAGGAACAAAAAGACCCAAGCTGGAATAAATCGGAAATATCTTTTAAGGTCCATGCTGTTATCTTGTTTTTAATAGATAAGCAAAGTTCAATTTACAACCAGGATGATGTATTATTTGTGTAATTTTATTGCATCAGACAAAAAGCAGTGATGAATCACAAATCTGCTGTCTTAACTGGAAAACATTATGGCCTTTTTTTTTTTTTTTGCATTAATGTGATGGAATGGATATTTTCAAAGGGGCTATGTTGTCAGGTTTCTCCTGGGATCATGAGTGTCAGCATTTTCTGCATCTGTGTGGTCCTCCTCATCTTCCTGTCACAGACTGACTGCTTTAGTGAGGAGCCTGCTTTCCCTCCACATTAGTACAATGTTTTCCTCATTTAGTCCATGGTTTATGCCCCTGTGGGATCATGCAGATGACAAGACGTTGGGGCTGTCAGTTTCTTGGCTCTTGCTTCTGAAGGGCTAAATGTCGCTCCAGAGGGACTGGCACAGGATGTTGCCTGATGACTGTATTTGCTGTTTACTGGCTTTCAGGAAGTGCCAGAGCCCCCCACTTGGGACCAGTTTGAGCAATTTGACTGGCTTGACTGACTTGGAAGTAGGAAAGGAGGGAAGGAGGGAAGGAGGGAGGGGTGTTTTTGTTTAAGGACGCAGGCATATAGTGAGTCTGCATGGTCACCCCGTCAAGTGCAAGTGTTTGCTGCCCCAGCAGCGCAGTCTTGATTAGACTCAAGTCATTGTTCCATGACTTCCTTCGCTTTTTCCGTTTCTTCACTCACATAGGTTGCCATGGCAATACCATAGTTGTCAGACAGTCATTGGTGGACTGGAGTTTGGCTCGTCTGAACCTCTGATGGTTGGGAAAGGTTGTGTAAAACAGCAGGAAGCCCAGACTTACTTAAACAACACATTTCTGTTGTTCACACTTCACCTCTTCGTCAGAAACATTACCATTATTATGCACCGACTAACAGAAACAAATACTGTAAATGTCAAACTGAAAATAAGTATCTACAACCTGTCTGTCTGGTCTGTGCTCAATCTCTGTGCATGAAATGAGAAAGCATGAAACATTTAATGGATTTTAGTAAACAAGCCCGGCATGGCACAATGTAGAAATAAGTTAAAGTGAGAGATTAAAGCTCAAGAGCAAAGCAGAGGGATGACCATTTGAAAAGTCCTGCTGTGAAGTATGCCGTCTGATGTCAAAGAGAAAAAGTTAAACGTTAAACGATACATGGCTGGAGAAGAATAACGAGTCACATTAACCTGACAGTTAACAGTTAGACGTTTCTTTACCCATACTCGTTTCTTCCGTCTGTGTTGATATTAAAGTAATTTTATGCCTTTACATTTTTGTGATAGATGAATCACCTCATTTGAGTTTAGAAATTTTTACAAAATGTGTCTTTTCTTTCTCTGTAGGTAAAGTATTTGTTCCTAAGCAGAAACCAATAGAAATGCGCCAAGAAGAAGTCACAACCCTGGATCCAGAACTGGAGGAAGCCCTGTCCAGCGCCACAGACACAGAACTGTGTGATCTAGCAGGTGAGAATGAATGAAGTACACATTCGGGAAACTAAGAAGTCATTGTTAAAAGTCTTTAAAACATGACGATATATGGGGGTTTCTTTGTAAAGGAAGTTGTAAACACAGTGTTGTAGTGTTGTAGACACTTTCAGTCTGCCTGAGCCCAGTCTCTGCTCGGACTGTAAAACACAAGCTCCTTTCACTCTGACTGTGTTTCCCATGGCTCCATCCTTGACTGTGTGTGTTGATGGGGGAATAATTTGCTCACTGAGCAAAATAACACCACTTGTCAGCTATGACCTCTAGATCTGGTGACCTTTCATTCACTTCCTGGTGCATTTTTGAACCCTGGGAAACACATGCGTACACACAGACTTCTCACCACAGCTACTGAGTCTCGGGTTTGCTTTTGTTTGCAGCGATCCTGGGTGTTCACACGCTGGTCACGAGCAGTCAGACATATGATGGGACTGGAGCTAAGGAGGGTTACAACAGTAAGTACAAATCATAGAATTTAACTGTTAATTTAAAGGTCGCAAAACGATCAATATCTTGAGCCCTGCCCGTGTCTCTTCTAGATGTGATCAAAGGGGAGAAGATGAATCCGGTGTTTGATGAACCTCCCAATCCCACTAATGTAGAAGAAACCCTGCAGAGGATAAAAAGCAACGACAGCTCCTTAACAGAGGTCAACCTCAACAACATTAAGGTACACAGAAACACAAGTTTTTCAGAGTGTGTTTATGCCTGTCTATCCCAGGGCTGACCCCAGTGTGTCTTTGTTTTTGTTTGTTTTTTTTTTTCAGAACATTCCCATTCCCACTCTGAAGGACTTCGCCAAAGCCATGGAGAAGAACACGCAAGTCAAGAAGTTCAGCCTGGCAGCGACACGGAGCAACGACCCAATCGCTGTGGTGAGAGGGAGTGGTTTGCAGGCTTTTAGATGACCTAATTGACACTTGACAAACTCCATATTAATGCCTTTGCTTTATGTCCCTTTTCCTTGTCCCAGGCGTTCAGCGACATGCTGCGGGAGAACAAGACGTTGCGAAGTTTGAACTTGGAGTCCAACTTCATCACCGGGGCGGGGGTGCAGGCTTTGGTGGATGCGTTGCGAGACAATGACACACTCACCGAGATCAAGATAGACAACCAGGTACCAGATGATTTGTGACACACATATTTGCACCAACACACCAGGAACTTTTAGATTTATTTATTTACATAGTTATAGCCACTGTAACTGTGACTGCTCTTGCTGGGGTCCCCATAGATTTATAGACAATACTTCAGAGTGTTTATATTTTTTAGAAATTTGTGTGAAATTATAGATTATGACTTTAATTCTCCTTGTTCACTTGTTTTTCGCTGCTGTCATCATTCCTGATCACTGTTAGTGATTACAAGGAACTTACGACAGAGGAAGTCTTTGCACTATTTTAAGTAGAGTGGTTTCACACAGCCAAAAGTAGTAGTAAATGTTTGTTATGTAGCGTGCAGTTGAAGAAAATGCCAACTAACACAAACCACTGCCTGAATAAAACATAAAAGACTAGTTGGGAGTTTCAAGTAGTGGAAAAGAAACTAAACTATATCCCTGTGGTCGGAGTCTATTCTGCCTTAAACCAAAGTGAAGCTCTGACTCTGATGTTCAGATCTTGACCTCTGTACATGTGTGTGGATTTCAGAGGCAGCAGCTGGGTACGACTATAGAGATGGAGATAGCTAAAATGTTGGAAGAGAACAACAGCATAGTCAAGTTTGGCTACCACTTCACCCAGCAAGGACCTCGCTCCAGAGCTGCCGCAGCTATCACGAAGAACAACGACCTGGGTATGATGCACACACACACACACACACACACGCGCGCGCGCACGCAGTACTGTACACACACGACGAGTTGCGATTTGTTTAAACTTGCAAAAGCCGGGTGAGTTGCTGTGAATTACATTGCCTTCCACCTGGTATCTTTTTATATGGGAGATTGCATCATGACAAATTGTGGTGATGTTCCCGTATGAAACATCTCGGCAGTAGCGTCAATCCACAGTGACGACCTCTATTCTCTTTTTAGCTCCTCCTCCTGTCAGAGCCGCAGTAGCACAGGTGTGATGCATGGGTGTGGTCACAAACTGTGTCAATGCATCAATGATAACGGCGATTTTCCTTCACGGTGTTTGAATGGAGAAGTCACTGCATTAACAGAATGAAGACTGACACGGTGTGATCGTAGAGCTTTGAGAGTGACGACATCTCACTTCTTGTTTTCTGTTCTTGCTGACACGCTGTTGAAATAGCTGTAAACTTTGACCGCATAGCTCATGATGACTCACATAGTTTTTTCATGATAAACTAACAGGCCTGTGGAGGTTGAAGGTTGTGTTGCATGTTCTTGAAGTTGTTCATTCTTATTTTCTTCTCTTATATTCAGTCAATTTTTGTATTTTTTATTATTTTAAAGGAAAAAAAATCATGCTTTTGGCTTTTCCTCTCTGCTTTTCCTCTCTAGTCCGCAGGAAGCGAGTGGAAGGTGACCTGTAGGAACGGAGCCCACGCTGTCTCCCAGCCAATCCTGTTTGTTTTTCATCTCACCATGTGGAATAATTTCAGCCAATGCCCTGGTCTCATCTCACTGTGTGGAAACTTTAGTCTTGTGCCAAACTGTGGGGCAAGGCACGCTCAACCAGAACAAACATCTGAGAAGAAGGGAAATAACTGGAATTGCCCTCTCCCATTCACATGTTCATACTTTTGTTTATTATTATGTTGTTATTGAAGGTGTAAATCTGATAAATTTTTAGTCGTTTCATTTCAGCTATTCCTTTTTTTGAGCCTTTATATGATCTGTCCAGACTTTTTACTTGCTTCTTTTTCCTTTTATACCATTCTATAATCATGTGTAATAAACATGAACATTACCAAGTAACGGAAACAACAATAACATCTTTGTAAAAACGATAACTAACATTGAGAAAATCCTGTATCCTCTACCATGATAGTTTGCTATTGAGGCTTAAGCTTCCCAGCTTGAACCAACAGAATTAGTCATTAGGGTGATGGGAATAGCTCTGAGGCCACGACTACTGGCCTGCAAACCCTGTCTGACTGTACCGCTGTCTGTTACCACGTAATAACCGTCAGCACGGTGCAGTAATGGTGAGATCACTGTTGTACATTTCATGAGCAGTGTGGTTTGCAGATGTCGTTTATTGGAGATGCCTTGTAAAGCCAGCATGACTGTCGGGCTGGTGTGCGTAATAGTGGGTGTGCACAAGAAGTTTCTTAGTTAGTGCTGGCCTTATACTGTAGTCGGCCTAAGAGAGGATGCTTGACTTAGATACTGTTGGCTCGTCCCTTCATATAATACTGTAAGTAGCAGTGCATACTGCTTTATATTGCTTTACAGTTTTATTCTAACTAAATCTTGTTTTGGCAAATTCTGATGTGGGTTAATGTGATCACTTGTATGTCTTAACAGGAAATTCTAACTAGGTTTTGTTATTTTCAGATCAAGTAAAAGTTCGATTATACTGTAAAAAGAACAGGATATCAACTCCATGCTAGACTGAAGAGGCTTTGACCTGCTGTCACAAATAATGTTATAAATGTCAAGTCAGCACGCGGGGTTTCTCTGATGCTTAACCATGCCAAAGACTAACACATGCAGTGCTTAAAGTATCAATATTGGACTCAGTGGTTATTGGTTAAGGATTTGGCTTTGTTAGCTACAGTCACTTCCTCACAATACGGATCTGGGAAAGGAGTCTGTGTGTTGACAACAATGACCTAGACTTTCTTTTTTTTTTTTTTTTTAGATTTTTACCATGCCATTACATTCCTATTTGTGGGCCATTTATGGATAAATATTCACCAAGTAGTTCAATGAGATGTGAGGAAGGGTTGGCAAATAGTTTGTGTGAAACTTCTCAGTTTTACTTCTCAGGTTGCGACTACTTGTGAAATGTTTCTATGAAGGGCACCTCTCCACAGATACTAAATTTTACTTCTCCTTCTCCATCACACAATCACTTTCACTTGGCTTTCAGCAGCATCTGAGCAGTAGCATGTCATTCATTGTGTAACAGATGAAAGCATGCGATGTGTGCCTCAAACGGAACTGGTACACTAACTTGCTTGAGATGGGAATAACAGGACTAATTCAGGAGTTACTTGAAACTTGTATATACTGTTTATGTGTAATAGGAACAATATGCTGGCATGAAGTCATCAATTGTGTGAACATCATGTTTCTATCGACCAAAAATGTTCATCTTAACAGCCTCACATTCCTGGAACAAGACTAGTATGTTTTATATCTGTGTTCTTCTTCCATGACCATATCTGCGAGTATTTCTTGCTGAACCTTTTTGTTTTTACGTTACTGTGCTTTGCTGGTGGACAGTCAGCTAAAGTGGAAAACTGCTTCTTTGCTTGGGCTTGTTAATAATATTCTGTGATTCATAATATTGTATGTATATTAATTGTAAAATGCCATCTCAAATTCACACACATGCACACAGCTTTATGTGTGTACCACATAAATCTACACAACTCACTGCTGAGATTTTTTTTGTACCTTAAATCAAAACCCAGGTGTAGACTCAACATAAGGAATATGTACTATTACAAAACCACAAGACTGGTAAAACGCACTGCTGAATATAAGACATCCTCAACAATAAATGTTTTTATGTATTTCTTTTGTGTTTTGTCTTTCTTTAAATTCAAAATCCTTAAAATGTGTCAATAAGGTATAAATTATTGACCCAATTTCCCCTTTTTAATTATTTGATATTTAATTAAAATGATTGAATAAAGCCTTATTCCAGATTCATTTGATAAAAAATAATGCTAAGCACAACGTTCACTTTTGGAGAAAGTTCATAGCTTTCAGCTTCTTGTTTCATCAGCAGGGGGAGTTTCCTCTGGTGTAGCCTAAAGGAGTAAATTCCACTCACAGATGAAGGCCATCAAATGTGGCTGAAAGCTCCACATATTTTCAAGTAAGTGGTGCTAGGTTGTGCTTAGTTTTTTTTCCCAAGGTGTATAAAGAAACTTGGTTGCTTCTCTAAAGCCACTGTGAGGCTGCACTAAGGCACAGCATTGCTCCGAGCTCAGTGCAGACATTTAGCACTAAAAACAAAGAGGCTGATGGGAATGTTTTTATTTTAGCAGGTATTTGGTCACACACCAAAGTATTATACAAATTAAAATTTTATCTGATGATGGGGCTAGAGGAAAAGTTAGATGATCATAGAAGTCAGCAGGCTTCATAAGGGACTGTGAACTTTCATGGCAGTCGAGCCCACACCTGGTGACTGAAGACCAAAAATGTCAACCTGACGGTGATGCCAGGGGGAAAGTCAGTGGATTATCAATGTCAGTAGAATTCATCCTCTGGGGACCATGAATGTCTGTACTGTACATTGAGATATTTCAGTCTGACCGTCATGGTCCACTGACTGAGCAACAGCCTCACGTTTCCATCCTTAGAGTGGAGATTTAGAGCTGGCTGTTGCCAAATCTCCAGGACAGTATTTTTAATGACTGATAGACGGGCCCTTTTGGGGGTGCACATATGCACCCTTTAATCAGATCCAGTTTTTGAGATCGTTTCCACATGCCTGAGAGATGATGTAATGCATATGACTCCATCCCTCTCTGGGTTTCCTGTGCCAGAGTGCTGTGGTGAGCTGCTGTCGGAGGAGGAGGAGGGGGGAGGGTGACTTCAGAGTTTCCACTCTAAGAGAATGGAGAGAGCAAGAACAGCAGGTTTATGTCTCGTCTGTTAAACACACCAGAAGGCATCAAATCAAAGGAAAAATCTAAACCTACAATCAGATTGGGACAGTAAAATATACAGTCGTGTGCTTATGTAAGTACTGTACAACTGCTCCCTCAGGCCGTGGCTAGTAATAAGCACCACTCCTCCGCATGTGGAAAAAATAGACTGTAACTAACAGCTTCTAGTCCATGTCTTTATTTGAGGTTGAGGTTCAGAGAGCACTGTCTAAAGTGGATGTCGTGTTTGGTTTTAAGTAAAAGGGGAATCTCTGGCGATCCTCGAAGACAAGGTTATCAGAAATAAAGCGAAGCAAAGGTACCAGCTGATGATTAAAACAAACTACAAAGCCAGTAAGTGAATATGAAATGGGACTCCAGCACTAGAGTCGACCTGCCTTCACATGAACTGGAGTGATGCAAAAAGAAGCACATTTACAGATGTGAACTTGTGCCCCCTCATCTTCTCCAAAGATGTCTGTGCTGACATATTCTGCCCTTCCCCTGCTTCTTTCCCTCTGCCAGCGTTCACAAGGGAGCTTTGTTCAAAAACAGGTGTGTTCACCTGCAGACCTGCAGTTGCTTTTCCATCAGAATGAGTCAGCTCTGCCAGTCCTGAACAAAGCCTTCAGCAGTCTGTCTCTATCATGACCTCATGCATTTGGTAAACAAAGGCTTGCAGATTACATAGTAGAGGAGAGAATGGGAAGGACATTTACTCTACTTTATTCACAAACAGCCAAAGGTGTGAGTCAATCACTCAATAAACAAAGAAGAAAGCAGGTGACAAACTGAACGCACACCCCCATTTTAAATGAGGAAGAAATAAATTACATTTCAAAATTTTGGAGCATTATTTGCCATTTCAAGGTGGGAGCTGACAGCAGGAACACAAGAGAAGTTATGGTGTCCTTCAAACACTGCCTCATACCTGACTGAGTTATGTAATCATCCTAACTGCAAACAGTGGACGCTGAGAAGAAATATACAACATCTGTGAGTGTGTGTTTGATCTAATCCTTCTACGCCTGAATCTATGCAACTTTTTGGCTTTGGTGTCACTATTAGGGAAAGCAGAAGGATCACTGTTTATATCAAAGTGATAGTGGGGTTATTGCTCTTTAAAATCAGGGAGTTCAAGGAATAATAAGGCCTGAATAGCCTTAATGAATAAAACGTGCATCCTGTCCTGAATGTCAGCTTTAACAGGAATAACAGGCATCTCCTTTACAAGGCAGCCAAAGCAACACTGTCGTATTCATTTTCCTTTCTTCCTGTGCTAAAAATAGTAATTTATATTAGCTTCATAATGTCAAACACATTCTGCAAAGTGAAACTGCCAGAAAGATCCTTGTGCAGAGTGGAAAAATAATTATCAACGATGGCTGGCTCTTGAAATCCTCTTTGTGGGCTTGACGCAATAAAAAAGTTTACACTTCATAGAACTGCTTGGATTTCTAAACCATTATATAAAACCATTAAATGAAGGAGTGGATACTTTTAGCAGTTAGTTTTTTTGTATCCAGATTAAAAGAGTGTTATAAGATGATAATGATCTTTCATAATGCTTCGGGGTGATAAATGTTTTTGGAAAAACAACCCTCCTGAACAAAGTCTATGAATAACTAAATCAAACCAAACCAACCAGTTCCCTTCAGCAAAGAAGCTCCCGTTCTTCCAAAGTGTGTGTACACTTAAATACAGATATATATTATAATGTGAATATACAATACCAGCATTGACAAATACATGTACAACACGTTGTAAAGCATTCCATTATAACTTCATTCATGTGTTTCAGAAAGTTGCAGGACTTACTTGTTGTTAACTGGCACCATCTGGTGGTTGGCACAGGTGCAATACCAGAAAATGTCCAGTAGGGGTCAGAAAAAAAAAACTTACTGATACATTATTGTAAAAAGATCCTGTAGGTGTCCTCATTATACGGACATTAACCTTATGTAGATGCATAATTTCCATTTTATTGTGACAGACCTTTAAACTACCTGTGTATAGATACATATCTAATTCCCTTGGTCAAATCCAGTTTATTTTCCTCCAACGATTATAGACTAAAATTAACTTCAGTCCCTCGCGACACCATATTGCACTGATTACAATACCTTCTCTCCTGTCTCCCAAGACCTGTGGGTGCAGTTGGATCAGGAAGCAGCTCAAGAGATTGTTGTCATGGTAATGTTGTGACAGATGACTCACAGGGCCCCCTTTCATCCAGCCTTTGTTACCTTTGTTTGTTTTTGCCTGTTAGAGGAGCAGATGGTGGAGCGATGCAAGTGAAGTAAACTGGTTCTTACTGTACCTCAGTCTGCAGATGCAATCTGCTGTTGTTGTTTGGACTCCTGAGTAGATCCTAGGAGCTCACTGTGGATATGAATTTACAAAACAATGTTTTTTTGGGGGGGGGGGAATTGCATAATTTTTGTACTGCGTTTTATTTAATTTTTTTCTCCTCCTCTTACCTTTACCAGAGCTGTATCCATTTGCACTGGATAAGTCAAGACCAAACATGTGGCACAATTAAACATGAATAATGAACTGATTTACAGTTCAATCTAAAAAAAAAAAGTGTCATTTCACATTGAGAACATCATGTATAATTAATATGTTGAGCGCCCTCCTCCTGGTCTGTCTTTGTACTATTACATAAGTTTAATGACCTGATTTCCATAAGAAAATGCCAGCCAGTGAGTTTACAGCAGGATCATCTATAACCAAGAGAGACTAATTGAATAAATTAATCATTCGGGGATCCTGAATCCACTTGCTGCTCCCCAGTATTTGTTCCTCAGCAAATTAGATTTCATGCAGGTACAACCTAGGCATCCTTAAGTAGCACCTGCAGTCTTTGTGTTGAATTTGTGTATGCTCCGTCAAATTAGGCTACATATTACTACCCTTCAACAACACTACATTAAAATTACTTAGTACTTGTACCATGATTGCTTTCTACTGCCAGCACTTTATTTTATCAGTGAGTTATTCCATGGCTTCATCTTCCTAACACAGCAATCCAAAAAGGACAAACAGCTTCAGAAAATTCATTTGGACTGTGAATAAACATGAACCATAGCAAGTGTGAAGATGACAGGGACAGGAGGCATTGAAAATTTCCACCAGCTACCATCCAGCAATGAATACATGATGAGAGGAGTTCTGCCCTTCACAACGAGTTCACAGATTGGTTGTCACATAACTTGGTTATTGAACCTGGATTTATCTTCTTGTTCATTTATGAGCTTTCATTTATCCTTCTACAATGATTAACTGACCTGTTGCTCTTCGGTTTACAGTGTCCTCACAGGACGCAGTACTACCACATAAGCTGCAGGTTGATATCTGATAATGATAAGAGATACAGGTTTTCATCATACCATGTACAAAGAAAAGATGAGATAATGGAGATTTTTATTTACATGTCATATTGTAGAAAAAGTAATTTATGTTTGCTGTCATCAGTGTTATTGCTCAGGCTGTTGACAGTGCCATACAATGAAACCCTTAACGTGCTGAAAACTGAAAATGTAATTATTGGTATAATTAAACAAATGAAATCAAAATTAGACTGATTTAAAACAGTACAGGCAGAATGGAAAACATACAGCAACTATGCACATGAACATGCCAGTATTTATTTTAGCATTTGAAGCCCTATCATATGGGTTGAAACATGGTTTTCAAGGAGGAAATATGGATACTGCAGATGGATTGTAAGATTATATACTGTATATTATATATTTTTTTTCATAACTATAAAAAACTGTTTTATTTTCTGTACAAGTTTTTTTTTTTTTTTTTACTGTAACTCTATCACTTCAATTTTATTCTTTATTTCCATTCTAAAAATAAAGGTGAATGTTGTGTTTGTATAATGGCAGGGAATATGGAAAAACTCTATTTAGTGAATAAACAGTCTGTCAGTCAGTTCCTCATTTGGCAGAATTTATGACACTCATATGCCAGCTTGGGAAAATCCCTTATTCACAGGTTTTACCATGTGGTGATAAACGAAAACACGTTATTTTCCTGCAAGGCTGGTCATGGGACTGTGAACCAGGTTCCCCGCAGACTCCATCCAAAGTGATCCTGAATTTACAGCATTGGCTCCAGATGTCACATGCAGTGGTTAGTGGTCACAGAGACCTGCTGAATGTTTCCACCCAATGTGAAAAGATCTCTCCAATCCTACTTTGTTACACAAGAAAAGTGGGTTAACTAATAACCAACGTAATCTTGGACCTAAGGACCTTTCATTGTAGCGATCTAATGAGGCTGTTTACTTTAATTACTGCTATTTTACAAATCAATCCAATTAACAGCAAGTATCTCCGGATAATCAGCATAAGTCTGAGTCCAAATAGTTGGACCAGTTTTGTATTAGTTAGTGATCAACAAGTAGTTTGAGCTAATATTATTACACACAATGTTTAAAATTTGCTTCTTTAGCTAATATAACTTAAGTCTAAAGCTAGGCCAGGGAATGTAAACTAATATATAGCAGATTTATAATCAGTATCGTAAATTATTTTGAAAGTGCAACCGGAAACTGTATTAATGACGTTCCTCCTGGACGTTCTGACGCTCCGTACGGTTTTACGTAACGTAAGGGATCTATGACAAAAGCGAGCCGTGAGGTAGTGGTCCCCGAAACATGTCTGTTATCCCCTGGGTTGACACGCCGAACAAGACCGGGGATGGGAATCTCCCTGCCGCTTAAACCAGCGATTTACTTCACTGCGGCGAGTCAGCTGGAGCGTTGAAACAAACAGAGGCAACCGGGCTCTTTATTTATTCAAGAGAAGATGGCGGAGTTCTCGCCCGTCCTGCCGATGCGGGATGGAGGAGGACGATTTGGCCAGCCCATCTTCCCTCGGTCCAGGTCCGGTTCCGAGTCAGAAAGCGAACTGTCCCAAAGCTTGGCCCGGACCAAGATCCGCTCATACGGTAGCACGGCCAGTGTCACAGCCTCTCTGGGGGAGAAGTACATAGAGCATCGGGTTACAGACAGTGATACCTTGCAAGGGATTGCTCTCAAATACGGTGTTACGGTAAGGTTGCCACACAAGCACTGCGGGGATAGTTGGGCTTGATGTTCACCTTGTCAGTGATATCTGACTGATTAAGAAACCAGGAGTACTTCACTGTACCACTAGTCTCTTCATTGACAAGAGGATTCCCACAAAATCATGTCAATTTGCTATATGGGCAAACAGTAAAGTGTACTTCTGTGTTCATTGATCTGTCAGCACACTATAGTTTGATTCAACTTTAAAGTCAACTAACGGACCTAAATAAACTTTAGGCCAGAAATGCCTTCTGAAAGCCTCTGAGCAGTTTACTCTGGTGTTGCGACAGCTGGTGATCTTTAGAGTTTCACCATCAAATTCTTTCTGTATTTCGCATCACCTAGTAGGAGCAGGGGGCTGCCTTGATTTTTTACTTTCGTTTTCACAACGTGTTCCTTGACTATTGAAGGGAGAAGAGGTGGCAGGTGTGAGAGCTCACAATAAATGCAGCAGGATCATTATTGTTTAGGCGACAGGCAATATTCCTTTTTAGATGTCTCAAAAAACTCCAGTTGCTGCTCCTGTTCACAAATTTCAAAGTCAAAGCAGTCCGGACAGGTGAGCCAAGGTGGAAGGTTTATCAAGTCTGCACGCATAGGTCTCCAGCCAAGGCCGGATTATGAAACGGGCAAAGTGGCAACTGTGCTGTGACCCAAGATCCTCAGACCCCCAGTGGCCTCAAAACCCTCAGGTTCACTGTGTGTCAGTTGGTTATAATTTGATTAAATGTATTACTACCCAATTAACTTCAGCAGCAAAAGATTTTGCCCCAGAAACGTCTGACAGGTTAATCCATCAATCCTCTAGTTACTTTCTAGATAGATTTGACTAAGAAGTTAAGAATGTAAGTATCTGCTAAAAGCCTTTTACTTTTGTTTCACTTGCAAGGAATTTAACAGATGCAAAGACTGACCAGCTGGACACATTATTAGTAGCATTTTATGTTGGAAAAAAACAGGTTACGTTTCACAAACTTTTTCTATTCATATAGCATGCGTGTTTTGTGACAAAAACAGAAGTGATACTTGTCACAGTGGTAATTACAGAGAAGAATTATTAACACTCTCCTTTTCGTTGTCACCCTGATATGGCAGATGGAGCAAATCAAGAGAGCCAACAAGCTGTTCAGCAACGACTGCATCTTCTTGAGGAACAGCCTCAACATCCCCGTGGTGTCAGAGAAGCGCTCCATATTTAATGGACTGTCTCTGGAGTCCCCCGACGGGGACGGTGAAGCAGCATGCCAGGAGGTAGACGCACCTTGTATTGTGACGCAGGATGTTGAGGGACCCTCGCCTGCACCTTCCCCGCCCCCCGAGGACTCCAAACCGCCCCAGCCTCAGCCAGAGGAGCTGTCAGCCAAAGACTTCTTACACAGACTGGACTTGCAAATCAAACAGTCAAAGCAGGCTGCACGCAGGCTGAAAGAAGAGGAAGTAAGGTGAGGTGACACTCTTTGAGACCAGGCTGTGAACGCTCACTGCCAGTATGTGGCCTGGATCTGTCCTGCCCCTAACGGTCCAGTCAGACGTGTTCTTGTTGAGCATGGCATCCAGTCAGACGGTGTTCATTCTGGGTGTGACGGCTGACTTTTGCTTCATTCAAATGACGGACACCTGTCAGCAGCTGCTTCTTGGTTCGGTGTTGTCCACTGAAAGATCATGAATGCTGAGTCAGTTTTCCTGCCTGCCAAACTGCGAGTGTTGTTTGCACGTTTTACAGGGTTTAGTTGACGGGATACATTTGTATATTTTTCTAATGATGAAACTCAGGATCTGTAGGTAACATTTGGCTGTTTTGCCACTGTGCTGTTGTGACTGTTCACAGCTCCCTTCTCCAAAAAGCAGACGATCTCAGCTCATAGACTCTCAAGGGGACTAAGATCATTTTAGGTTTAAGATTCTTGTAGTAAAATGGAGCCTCGGCTCTCGTTCCTGAGCTCAGTAGGTCATTGTCAGAGGTTTCAGTCAGCAGGAACAAATCAGGGGTTTCCAGATCTGATGTACTAGTCAGATGCTACGTTATGCAACAGTCAGGAATTTAAAGCAGGAGGTCTTGCTTGCTGAATCAGGTCTGTGCTTGTCTCCCTGACACTGCATGTTGAGACGGGGGAGCTATTTCGCGTCTGCTCGACCGTGAGGTAGTAATGGATACCTGGCATTCGCCCATTCAGAGAGAAATAGGTTTCGTCGGTACTATCCGTTCGGTCAAGACTGAGTCACACTGCAGCAAGTGTCCTGTACAGACACATGCTCTGTTTATCCACTTCTCTAAAAGTATTGTGCTCGTACTGCTGTGTTTTCAGAGCGGATACAGGCCGTCCTGGAGCAGCTCTTATGTTAACGTCCTTCCTGTCGGCCTCAGGGTAACATAATTGATGATTGTTCTGGCAGTTACCCCGGCATGAACTGTCCATTATACATAATTTCTATTATTACCGGTGGTCTGAAACCACGTTTCATGTGGTAATTTAACCAGAAAAAATAAGGCGGGTCTTTCTTACCTCATGAATGTACAGCTACAGAATACATTAACAGTTCATATCATATCGTATACCTATTAATCAACAACAGAGTAACATAAGTTTGGGATTTTTAATTTATAGTGTAATATAATCTATTATTCGACTCCTTTATAGAAAATAGATAAATAAATCAATACATTTACAGTCATTAACTAAAGGACTATCTTTATTAGCACCAGCAAATACTTCGAAATATTGTGAATACTATCCGTCAGTGTTTCAAGACAGTATTGTGACAAGTATTTCCTTATGATACGGCCACTAACTGCTTAGCATTTGCTATTAGTAACTATAGGCCTGTGTTTTGTGTGAGAGATGCACGTGCCTTGAGTAAATATGTAAGACAAAGTTTTTAATGTCTCCTTAAATGTTTACCCACCAGCGTAAGCTTTATGTTAAGCCCAGTGTCTGACTCCAGCCACATCTAAGGCCGGCCTGTGGCGCTGCACTGTGTTTAGACAAACAGAGGCTCGCGTCGTTGTTTGCACACGGTCCCAGAGCAAACACAGGCCGCACGCCTGCTTGGCTTTCTCCCGAGGATGAAACTAACCACAAGCCTCGGAAATCCAAACCGTAGGGAATAGTTTTAATGGAGCAGCTGATTGATAAATTTTATGTAGAAGACCTATATCTTTATTTGTCTCATGGTTTGAAATCAGTAACTATGATATCGCTATGGATTAACATGTTAACATTTTTCAGCCTGAAGGTGTCAGCCACCTTCTTCCACAAACTTAAATCAATATTCTTATCATTTACATTTATTGTAATCAGTTGCTGTCTTTCTTTATGTAGCACTTTCCAGATCAGGAGTTACAAAATGATGATAAAGGATAATAATAATAAGAAAAGATCATGAGGATATTAGGGTTATTTAAAAAAAAAAAAAAAAACTATTATGGCAAATTATTTTGATGCTGTACACATTCCCCTAGGAAGTGGAATCAAGTTAATCTCCGTTTCGTTCAGTTGCTAAACAAGATCTAATATCTGAATTCTCAGATCCAAATTTCAACGGGTTGTTCCACGAACCGAGGCCTGGCTCTCCACTAAAGTTCATGTAAATATAGATATAGATAGGGATATCTTGCCGACCCACAGACTAACTAAAAGGCAAGATAAAATGCACAATTTACTTAAGGGTGGTTCTAAACAGCTGAGTAGTGTGGGATTAGAGAGGTTTGCCCTCCACTGCATCCCTAAAAGAAATCAATAACTTTGGAATCTATCGGACCAATTAGCTTTCTCCACGAGGGGTTTTTCTTGTACGTTTTAAGAGATTGATTCTGTGCTCCTGCAGGTAGTTATTCCCGTCAGAGGTCTGATGTGTGAGAAAATACAGCGCTGTACAGCAACTTTCTTTGAGCGTCCTACTTTTACTGTTCTCTCTCCTCTTCTTCAAGTTCTCCTGCAAAGTGATGGTGTAAAGCCATCCGTTGCATCCTCTATTGATTTTGATCTTTCCATATTTCATCCCCTAATTAATAACATCTCTTGGCAGCTACACTGGACGTAGACAATAGCTTCGTCTTGTGATGACTTGCATTTCTGAAGTAGCCTTTCTAATATTGTGCTGAGTTGAAAGGAAAAAAAAAATCTTAAACTTTATTATGGGTAAGACATTGTGGTGTTGTAGTGAGAGACTGTTTTCTGGCCAGATGCGCCCTCAGCTGTGACCGAGGCTGTTTGATTAGCCTCATCCATTATTCACACACTCACCTAGACGCTGTGGTAGCCTGTTAAGCATATGGAGAAGGAGTGTGTTTGTGCATGTGTGTGTGTTTGTTTGTGTGTGTGTGTGCAGTTATATAATAATGTGTTTTCCACTGTGGAAAATTTCCAAGAAATGTTAAATGTTGTAAATCTTTTCTCATTTGCAGGAGCAATGAGGAGAGCTACACGGCCCCCACAACGTCATACCAGGAGATATAAAAGACCAGTCTGTTTACCTGAAGCCCAGTCTTGGACGCGCACACACACACACACACACACTCATAAACAAACACTACCACAACTTTCTTGCTTCTTTTCCTTTTTTTCTTTACCTTTTTGCTTTTACCAAACCATGTTGAACAAAAGTGTCATGTTTGCCTTTTATTTATTGATATGCAATTATTATGATGTATTTGATTGTTATCGTTTTGTACAGTTTTATTGGGAGACTTAACAGCGCAAAGGGGCATCTGATATTAATAGCCTCAGAGCACATGTGCCCATCCATTCATCTTATGCTTCTGAGGCTGCTGTACAGAACCCACCTGCTGCATATGTACACACACACACACACACACACACACACACACACACACACACAGTGCTAAGCAATTCCAGAAGGATTAGCTTGTTAGACTTGCTAACCGCTTCTGATGTGCTCAATCCCCTCCTAGAATAGCATCATTGGGAAGCATATTCAGGCCTTCCTCATCAGTGTTTACCCTGTATGAGCACACCCCCAAACAGAGGCAGTGGATGGACTCAAGCCTTTGCTCCATTTGCCTCATAGAAGCTTTTTTTTTTTTCTTTGGGAACTGAAGGGACTGCTCTATTTTTTTTGAAGTGTGAATGCATTATTTATGTGTGTGGAGAACTGTCTGTAACGGCTGTTTTGTTGTGCTTTTAAATTCTATTTGGTTTTATTTGGGGAGAATAAATACGTATTTAAACCAGACACGAAGATGTCAAGTGTTTTCACCACAGTGGTGCAGGTTCTCGTGAGCATCCTGTGGGTGTCAGTGCTGCTTCATTATCACAGTTGAGCACACAAGTAAAGAAAAGGCAATGTTTTAATTGCTTTTACATATTAGGAAAAAATCACAAATATTTACATTTAAAAATACTTCATCTTGCGTCTCTACAGAGATGTAAATGTTGAACTCACAGAGACATGCAGAGTAGATGATACAGACATCTCCCCCTAGTGGGCCCCAAGAATTACAGCAGAAGAAGAGAACAAGGAGTACGGAGGGCACTGACATGATACACAACAAATATATTTTTGGTAAATAAAAAGCAAGAATACATTAAGATCTTACATATATACTGGGAAAAAAAATAAAAGATAATAGGCTAAGACAGGTTACACATAATGAGTACGATTTGATATATGTGTATTTTTGTTGCGAAAAAAAAAATGTTTTGAAAACAGTAGTTGATGACAAAGCTACAGCATAATACTCTCATAACATTCATTTCTCACAGGAGTTGGGTTGGAGTAAATGCTTGCGTGTGAGTTTGTTACATAAAATATTTTGATTTCTCTCAATAAGTCTAGAGATTATTACTCTGCGATCTCGGCGTGCAAATATAATCAGTTAAGGGAACTGTAAGGAATAACTACTGTTTTGTTGATAGTATTATTAAATCCCTTTTCTTGATACATGTTGGGAATGTCTGGCAGGGTAAACAAGTTCCCTTAAGCAGGTAGTTTTGAATACACAGTATATACTTTACCATGCCATGGGAAATAACTGTAAGTAGTCAGGGTTTTGTTGGAGATCTTAGTGTCAAATTCAGTCCTGTGTTTTAGGCCAGAGGTGGGTTGGAGGATGGATGGTAGCGTTACAGGCTGCTGTAGATCCTCTTGATGGTGTCGCCTTCGTCCTTGGCGATGATGCCCTTCTCGATGTAGGAGTCCACCTGCTGGTCCATGAAGTCCTTCAGCTTGGACAGGTCATAATCTGGAAAAATCAGACACGACGGATGAAAGGTTTATAAACCGGAAAGAGGAGGAAGATCACGAGGCCACGGTGGTTGGCAGGATAGATCAGACATCAGAATCTTACAACACCGTCTCCTTAAAACGGGAACACCCAAACAAGCTGTAATCTGGTACGGTCAGTCATTATCACACTGGATTAAGGTCAGAGTTAGCATGTTTGTGTGGGGTTAAGAAGATACCACATACAAGCATTAAATCAGAAGGCCAAAATATCACACAATGAAAAACAATTCAAATCAAATCAAATCAAATTATACTTCTTATAATAAAATCATCCCTTATATTCAATTCAGTTTCAGTGTTATTAGTTTCTGGTAGTAATTCCCAACATCAAACCAGGTTATTTCATATAGTAAAATAGCTCGATACACCTTTAAAAACTATATTAACCTTTTTTTTGGAGCACGATTTGTATTCATCGTGCTCCAGACAAGTCAGTACCGTCACGTCACAATACGATGTGGCTATATTTAGAGATGGACATAATCTAACTCTGTCCTATCCATCACGGCAACAAATGAGTTTCAGCGTGCAGGCAAACAAGCTGCCGCACCACTGTTCTAACTGACTCAGAGTAAAGGAGGAACAGAAGGATAGAGGTCGGCCGGGAAGTCACACAACAACCTCTGCACCTTCCTAATGACATTTTATAGCTTTTATTGCATTGCCTCAAAATGCAGTCGCTTTTTTTCCGATGACAAACATGACGTGTGTGAGGGAATAAGAGAATGTGATTAGAGATCGCACTGCTTCTCTCAATCTTGGCTGTGAGGAACCAAGAGCCAAAACCAGGATATTGCCTCTACGTCCATCTGCTCCTTTGGCTAATCTGTGCAGTGTGTAGGCGTAAACACACATACACACACACGCACATATATGGGAACATTTAAACAAACACACAGAGAGAGTCCGCAGAGATTGTACTAATGGGTGCTTCTGGTAGAGTAAACACAATAAATGGCCCATCGCCTATTCTGTTACTATGACACTGTTTTTTTGGTTGAAAAGGCTTTTGTTCTCCTCTGGCTGTACTTTCTCTGAAGAGAGAGAACAATATAGAGAGAACAAGGATGAAGAGAGATTTAGAAAGCAGTTTAATATGGTACAAGGTGTGTTAGAAAAATAAGTAATGATGGGGAATCATTTTAGTCATTTACTGAATCCCGCTATGGGAAAATTGGGTAATTTTCAGGGGCACATTTTGACTCTGAGTGTGTGTGTCTGTTCTGACACCATTATCTGTCTTCTCTGCCCAGATAACTGACAGGCAGGCGGGGAGGCTCCTGTTGTCCCTGACAACCACTACTACACACTAGAATGCTAATGAGGTGTCCTATATAGAGCCGGGCCGGAGATGAGCACCAAACAAAACTTCCCTGCTGCTCCGGCCCCTCTGCTCGCCTCCAACCTGCAGCACTATAACCTCAGTGATTTTTTTCTGTCTTTCTTTCTTCTTTATTTAAGATGCACAGAAGAATCTGGGTCGACTTTATTTATTATTATTATCTGTAATCCCTCTGCTTTTGGATAGTTTTTCCTGACTCACTTGAGGCTGATTCGCCTATTGATCGGCTCAGATTAGATCGGGCCACTGAACATTGACAGTAAATATAAACCTCACGGAGCTAGAACTCTGGGGGGGGGTTTTGTCTGAGATGTCCTACTGTGATCATCACCATTGGACGGATGGCCTGAATAGTGAGAACTCATTAACATTTCATTCTCCTCTGCTTAATTAAGCACCACTGTGCATTGATTTTACACAGTGCAGAGCCCAACAGCAGGCTTCTCCTGGTAGTCGAGTACACTGTTGTGTGTGTGACACTGCCACAGTTTTCACAGCTCTGCAGGCCATTGCAGTTTATGGGTCATATACTGAATGCTGACATTTACAGTATGGGCAAGGCTGGAAATATAAACACACACTGACAAATACTAGAAATCTTGAGACATGAGCAGACATTGATGACAAAGACATGATGATCTTATCATGGACTTTTTGTGTATTTGTGATAGAAGTGCTAATAATGGACCAGGTTCCATATCTATGACTATATCTTCTTTTCACACACAGTCACACACGTGCACATGAAAACATGCCCAACCGCACATAAATGTCGAGGAACAGGTAGGCGTGAATAAATCAACAGGCCTTTATTTCTCTGAACAAGGCAGCTGTATCACGAGTAATTAGGACAGGACTCATCAAGAATTATCCATATTCATGAGATCTGGAGTGAAGCATCTATCCTGGTATCCCACGCTCATTTTAATTGCAAATTGAGGCTAACAAAAGAGCCTTCAAATTTTCTGTTCTCAAGTGCGTCATGTCAGGCCTGTCTGTGACCCACCACAGTTCACTGAAGGAGATGAGGGTTTGCAAATGAGGATGTTTTCTTGCTCTGGCTCTTAGTACTCAGTAAAGATTGGAGAGGGGAGAGCAGTTTAGAGTAACTACTTCAAATGGAAATGTTAGTCTCCCCACATATCACATTACTGATCCCCTGTGATCATTCAGCAGACACACAAAATTCAGGTCTGTATTTGGTCTCTCTCATCTATTATTCTTAGTAAGGGCGTGTGTCTCACCATCTTTGCCTTCTTCTTTGTTGTGTTTCTTCAGCCACTCAATGTTCTTCCTGATGGCCTCCAGATAAGTCTCTGATTTGCCCGGCCCATCTGAAGTGAAGAGAAGGAAGTAACAGAGAAAAGGAGACATGAGAATCATCTTCTATTATGTATTAGAAAAACAGTCAACAACTGAACTAAAGTTTTTCTTTACTTCTTCTCTAGTACATTAGCACTCAGAGGAGCCTAGTTTCCACTAAACAGTAAGACGGTGCTACCTTAGATTTATCAATTACTTACACCACTAAATTTTCCTGCAGCAAGACTTATCCATTATTTTTTTACATTTCAGTTGCAATGGGAAAACGCCTCCAGCCAGGATCGTACTTTCATATTGAACTAACTTTGAGATTTAAATTTATATTAACCACCAATCAAGATTAGACTGTTGCTTAACCACAGATTAAATGTAGATTATACCGTTTAAAAAATAAAAAAAAAGATATTACGCAACTCTGTGCAGCCTGTTAACACACAGATGACACTGTGCAGTTGACATTACTCAGGATTTATTTCATTTCCTGCTGAAAGGATGGTTCTGGTGGGAATGCTGCTCTACGTTTCATTTTGCCTTTTGTATTTATGCGTGTCTGTGTGTGTATCTGTGTGGATTAGACTGATGAACAGAAAACAGCAAGCTTTCCTGTTTTGCTGGACTGGCCTAGTTTAGGGACAAACAGGGATTTAACTATTATTGGCTTGGACTACACGGTGTTGTTTATTTCCTGTCAGCCCTGGCGAGTGAAAACAAAAGATCTATAATGAGACCTTTCACTGAGGTGGAGTATTTGCTATATTTGAGAAATTTCTGAATTTATTTGAGACATTTCACACACACACACACACACACACACACACACACACACACACACACACACACACACACAAAACCCCAATAAAACCATAATGCCAAAAACAATAACAACAAAAAACAAAAGTCATGCAATTTACAAGGCACACAGTTTATCATTTTTGAGGGGCCAACTCTTAAAATTGTATCAAACTATTTTAGCAAATGATTAAATGACTAAAAAACAAAAAGCTATTCATGTTTCCTCTGGTGGTCAGGATTGGGTAGTGGACTGACTGGTCTCAGCTGATGGCTGCTCCTTGGTTGAGTCTTTCAGGTTCTCATATTCCTTCTGCATCTTGGCGGCCTCAGCCTTGGTGTTATCATCCTCATCCAGGTTTTTCCCTATACAGCACAAAAATAAAACATACATGGAGCTTTAACATGCTGCTCACTTTCTCAGTTAAGAGATACTTATAGCAGTAATTCGGCATTTCGAGAAATACGCTTTTTCGATTTCTGGCTAGACTAATCAACAAATTACGTATTATTTGTTTAATTTGTACAAAAAACTGAAATGTACAAATGGAACATAATCCTCATTGAACACACGAACTGCCATTTTCACAGTTACAATGAGTGTTTGTTGTTGAGCCTTGGACACACTGGTAGATGGCTTTTATCTTAGGCTAGCTGTTTCCCCCTGTTTTCAGTCATTATGCTGAGCTAAGCTAACTGGCTGCTGGCTGTAGCCTTATATTTAATGGAAACATCTGAGAGTGTTATTGATCTTCACCGTTACTACACTGTCCTCTCTAATGAAGATGAAAATGCCCAAAACATAATCTTAAGAAAAGGTTTTGGATATGACACTGTTCACCAAGTTTGTTTTATTAATTACATCATTCCCATGAGTAGAAACAACAGCAGTTAAGCCTGTGTAGGTCCACAGAGTCTAATGTGCCAGTCACATCCGACCATGTCAAATAGAATAACAAGGTTTTATTTGACATGTTTGCAGGATAATTTGTGAAGCTGTTTACCGGTGAGTCCAGCGAAGTCAGGCGGCCCGAGAGACTTGCCCAGCTTGTTCTTGGTCTGCATGGCTATCATAGCATCCAGGTTCTCTGCAGGCGAGTGAAACAGGCCACACATTTAGATTCAGACTTGATTAAGCATTTTGTCATCAGTTCACTCTACAGACGATGAATGAAATCATCTTGAGCCTCGTGTTCCTGTGTGACTCAGAGGGTGATTATCATTACAAAAAGGGTTCCAACTAATTAATGGAAAGTAGGTTTAAGAGTATGACGACAGTGATAAACAAAGCCTTGTTTTTTTTTCCGCTATAATTTTCAATAATTTATTTATGCATTACAAACTGGATATTAAAGAAAAATAAACAGCAAAACCACTCCACTTATTTCCCCGCTCTAGATTCAGGTTTATCTAAACTCAAGATTTGTAGCATCACCTCTAGAACGGCACACACAAGAGTTACTTTTTATGATAAAAAATTAAAGCCAGGATGCCAAATGTATAACAAAAACTACCACATTTATCTGTTCAGGGTGTGTTACCACAACTAGTACAGGGGGTGGGGTATTATTATGTTTTCACAAAGGGATTAGAAAATATGAAAGGCCCTGAATCAGTCAGGGAATGACACAAACAGATCATATGGGAGTTAAATGACAACTAGTCCTCCCTGGATTAGTGAAGGGTTAAACATTATGTGGAAGCAGATGTTCGGGAGATACAAACAACCCAGAGATCAGCTGAAATGTCATCCTCTCGTCTCCTACTAGGTGCATTAATATTCTGGATGATCTGATCATCTGAATATTTGGGAAATTTCGTCATTTATTTTATGCATCGCCAGAACAAGAGCACCTCTGTGAAAAGTCAAAGACTATTAAGAGGAGAAAATGTGATGACAAGTTAGAGTTTTTTAGAGGGAGTTTTGCATGACAGAATTTTAGATATCTGGACTTTAAGAGACAAGAACATCAAAGATATAACAGGAACAGGAAGGAGCCCTACAATTTCATCTCTTATCTACATTTGCTCTAACCGCCTCTTATTTCTTATTATCTAACCATCTCACTTTTCCCTTGTGCTCTCTCTGTCTATTCAAGCTGCCCCCTCCCACCTGTAGCACAGTGGAAGCCCATTGTTTCACCCTCTCCCACTGCCCCCACCCCCCATCCCTCTCTCTTTATCTTCCTATCTTGAGGCCTGCATCACCCTCAGGCAGATTACCATTGATTGACAGCTGTGAGTATTCAGTTGTGTACCTGGGTGACTCATCGGAGCATCAGCCAGTTGGGGTTGGA